>NC_028358.1:5353217-5486373 GCF_000741045.1 Vigna radiata var. radiata
GACAACCTCTATATGCTTGATACGGTGGCTTCCTACGGTGAATCATTCAATACAGAATCATCTTGTACTAAGCGAAAATTTGACAATAATGATTCAGGAGCATTGTGGCACAGACGTCTAGGTCACATCTCTAAAAATAGAGTTGAACGGCTTGTGTCAAATGGGATTTTGAATTCCATTAACTTCACGAATTTTGATGTTTGTGTTGAATGCATTAAAGGAAAACAGACCAAGACATCGAGATTGGGTGCATACAGAGCTATAGACGTCTTAGAACTGATACATATAGACATTTGTTGCCTGTCTACTCTTACGAAACTTAATCCATTCTTCTTCTGTGAATGAATACTCCTTAGATGGATTCTCATGTTGTCTGTCTCCAAATACATACAGACGTGTTAGCCTGGTCTTGAAATCTCTCCACATCTTACATATTTGTGTTAAGATTTTCCTCCTTATCTGAATTGTGTCTGTAATATCATATTTTAGCTGTTTAAAACAAGAAAAATGTTAATAACATAATAATTAAGATCAAAGAAATTAATACATCAAATTTGTTTTAAGTAAGTATATATACCTGAACATCTTGCCATAAGAGGTTCTTCTCCATCTCTGGGACGTCATCCCAAGTTGGATGAAGGATAGAAACATAGGTTTTGGCTAACTTGCCCAAATGACTTTTAAATCTATCAGCATTTGGCCCTGATGCCACCCTGGTTCTTGGGTCAAGATGAACATGTATCCTCTGCCCAGGAACCTGCCCGGATGCCGCTTCTGGCAAACGTGTCACTCCTCGTGTACGTCTGCTGTGTGCTGATCCTGAGTCTGAGGTCGACATACCTGTAAAATATATACAAGGTTAGTATGAATTGAAATTGAAATATTCATCAAAATAAAAATTCATATAAAGTCTAAACAAAAATGAAGACGTTACTTATTAAGATATTGTTTTCTCCTAGAACCCTTCATCATGATCACTACGAATTGCATGTATGTCATCGACAATGTCATCAATAGAGTCTTCAATGGGTCTTGATGTGCTACATGTTGTTTCAAGAATATCAAGAGATTCTTCATCATCAAAATCGTGCATGTTTTTACCCTCCAAAACCACTGACCATTTTTCATTCGCTAGATCGCTGACGTAGAATATTTGCCTTGCTTGACTTGCCATAATAAATGGTTCATTAGTGAAACTCATCTTTGTCAGATCAACCAATGTGAAACCAGAGCCATCTGTAATGATTCCAGAATTTATATCAACCCTTTACACTTGAAAACAGGTACTCTAAAGCAGACATAATCCACCTCCCATATTTCTTGTATTACTCCAAAATAACTAATTGATGCAGTGATTGGATTTTTGTCTTTAGAACTACAAAAGTGCACTGACTTAGCTTTTAGTGTAACCCCACTATTTTGAACTCTACTTTTATCATCTTCTTCCTTTGTCTGAAAAGAGATATTGTTAATATAGTACCCACCATATTTAATGAGATATGTGTTCCCCCCCGAGATAGCCTCAATAGAGTTTCAGAAACATTTGGAGTCGCATAAATCTTTTTCTTAAACCATGGTAAGAAGGTTTTGACATTTTCATTAAGCTGCCATTTTTCACTCATTCTTGGGTGTAGTGCCTTTATTTCATTGACGTGTTCAAAAATGTACGGAATAACATCATCATTGTTGTTTAAGATGTACAAATGAGCTTGATTAACTTCTTCTCTACTCACACGTTGAATTCTCACACCACGACCCTTACCTTCACATCTTCCTTCATTTATGCTCTCAAGTAGACTGACTGGTTCACAACTTGGCATGTAAGCTAAACAATATTCAATGGCTTCTTCTGCAATGTATCGCTGTATGATTGAAGCTTCTGGTCTATATTGATTTTTGACATATCCCTTTAAGATTTTCATGTATCTTTCAACAGGATACATCCACCTTAGGTAAACCGGCCCACATATTCGAATTTCTCAGACTAGATGAACAATCAAATGAACCATGATATAAAAAAAAGAAGGTGGAAAACACATTTCCAATTCACATAATAGTCTTATTCCTTCATTTTCCAATTGATCTAAACATCGAGGGTCAACAACTTTCTTGCAAATGGCATTAAAAAACAAACACAGACGTGTCAGAATACCCCTAATAGAAGGAGTTAATATGCCTCGAATAACAACCGGTAACAATTGTTGCATCAATATATGACAATTATGAGACTTTAAACCAACTAACTTCAGCTCTTGCATAGAAACAAGGTTACTAATATTAGAAGAATAACCTTATGGAACCTTCACACTTCTTAAAGACTTACAAAAACTTTGTTTTTCTTTTTTAGAAAGAGTATGACAGGCTGAGGGCAAATAAGTGCGTCTACCTATTGTTTGTGGATGTAACTCTGTTCGAATTCCCATGTCAACCAAATCTTGTCTTGCGTCTTCCCTTTCACGTTTAATAAAGTTCTGATGACACTGTCACAAACATTTTTTTCAACGTGCATCACATCAATACAATGTCGAACATCAAGTATAGACCCATATGGAAGATTAAAAAATATTGATTGTTTCTTCCAAACATTTTTTGCATTGGTACTTTTACGATGTTTTCCAAATACAATGTTAATGTTTTTGACTTCGTTATACACCTCTTCACCATTGCGGGGTCTGCAGACAACCTCATCCTCGACACTTCCATTGAATGCTTTTTTTTAATCTACGATAAGAGTGATTGCGAGGAAGGAATTTTCGATGTCTTGTATAAACTGTCTTCTGACCATGCTTCAATTGAAGGTAACTAGTGTTTTCTTCACAAATCAGACATGCAAAATGTCCTTTAACACTATAACTACTCAAGTTTCCATAGGCTGGGAAATCATTTATAGTCCAAAACAACATTGCATGCAAACGGAAATTCTCTTCAACATCTGAATCAAACACTTCGACACCTTCTTCCCACAACAATTTCAAATCATCGATTAAAGGTTTCAAGTAAACATCAATGTCATTGTCAGGTTGTTTAGGACCAGATATCATCATTGACAACATTACATATTTTCTCTTCATGCACAACAATGGAGAAAGATTGTATATCATCAACATAACTGGCCATGAACTATGTTTGCTACTTAAGTTCCCGTATGGATTCATACCATCAGTTGCAAGTGCAAGTCTTAAGTTTCTTGGATCTGCACCAAATTCTGTAAATGTTTCATCGATCTTCTTCCACTATGGTGAGTCTGCTGGGTGTCGAAGAAGATTATCGCACTTTCTTCCTAAAAGGTGTCATTTAAGGTTCTTTGCATCCTCCTTAATAGAAAACATACGTTTGAACCTAGGTATTATAGACAAATACCACATGACCTTACCAGGTGCACCATCATTACCTTCTTCAGTGTTTTTGTCAGATTTCTTTTTAAAACGGCTCAAACCACATGTTGGACAATACTTTAGTGAAGCAAACTCCTTGATGTACAAAACACAATCATTGGGGCAAGCATGTATCTTCTGATATTCAAGACCCATTGGACATAAAATTTTTTTGGCCTCGTAGTTACGAATAGGAAGAGTATTATTTTCTGGAAGCATCTCCTTCACCAACTCCAACAACTCCGTGAAACTTTTATCGGTCCATCCGTTCCTTGCTTTTAAACTGAACAACTTCAAAGTTGCAGACAAACGTGTAAAGTTCGTGCAACCTGGGTACAACTGTTGCTCAGAATCATTGATAAGAGAATCGTACAAATTAGCTCTTCTAAAGTTATCTTCACCAACATCACGTATCATGTCCTCTAAATGATCACTCATCCATTCTTCCACATAATTTGTTCCTCGTGACGTCATAGGCTGGTCCAGTACTTCTCCATGCCAAGTCCAAACGGTATACGATCTCGTTATGCCGAACATGAATAGATGATCATGCAAATTGCCCAAGTCTTGTCGTATTTGATTAGCACAACGAACACAAGGACAAAAATATGTCCCGTTCACAGACTTTGCATTTTCTTTAACATATTGCAAGAACATTGAAACACCCTTCTCGTATTCTTCAGAGATGCGACGTGCATTCATCCAGCTTCGATCCATACTATATTAATCGTTTGTGTTAAATTTCAAATGGAACTAAGTTCCCTTAGTGATTTCATACTTATAATCTAACATGCCAATTATAATAAAACAGTTAAAATTTATCACATACATATTCAAAAGCAGATAACACATGCATACCTAAAAGCCAAAAACATGCATACGCAGAAGCCAATAACATGCATACACAAAAGTCTTACACACATACAATAAAAGTTTTAAACGTTGAAGCTAACCTTCTTAGCAGATTAAAACAGCAAATGAGGGAATCGGAGGACTGCACGCCCAAAAATATACGCCAAAAACGTCGCACAAGAACACATCAAAAACTGCATCAAAATGAAACAAAGACGAAATTTAATCGGTTCAAATGGAAGATATCTCAACAAAGAGTAACTTAATCGAAGTAAAATTGAATTTAAACGGTGCAAAAGCGAGAAAATGAACCTAAAAGCTATGCCGCAACAGGAAGCACGAGGAAGAAGACGATGAATACTGGTGTAACTGCTCGCGGGTTCGTGTTCTGAACTACATATTACTATAGCGACCGACGTCTGTCAGGTTATAGACGTCGGTCCTCTCACTAATATGACGTCTATATGATTTAAATATTAATAATGGCGCGGATTATAGACGTCAGGTACCTGAGCAACTGACGTCTACTTGGACATAGGCGTCGGTTATAGGGGCACCGACGTCTACGTATCAGAACAATCATGACAATTTCACCTAACTGTCAGGACCTAGACGTCGGTTACAGTGGGGCACCGACGTCTATGGCTAAGACCATTAATGACACTCAACCTCCTGTCAGCCTATAGACGTCTGTGTGTATCCACCGACGTCTATTTCGCGACTGTTCACCACCTCTGAGACCTTTAGACGTCGGTGTTGGTCATGGTGATGTCTATAGCTCAACTCTTCACCTTATCTGGCAAACATTTAGACGTCACCATTTAAGTGTCCCGACGTCTATAGTTCTTCAAACGTCGGTTGGTGTTCGGCCCGACGTCTAGTAACCCTACTTAATTACGAAGTTGTCACCAGTCATCGTTTAACGTCAGTTGACGAAACAACAGACATCTATGAGAGACGTTAATCAGCGTTTTTCCACTAGTGTAACAGAAGTGTAATTACATAATCAGACCCAAAATGTAAAAGTGTCACATGTATTATTTGTTTGAAATGAGAACACAAAACCCATTTGTTAGACTTTTAATAGAAGATCCAAAAATGTATATATATATATATATATATATATATATATTTTATTTTTTACATAAAAGGGGTATAAATAATAGAAAGATGTTTTAGTTATCATTTGAAGTGACAATAATTATTTGCTAGGGTTTTTCTCTAAACCATTTTTAATCTGGTCAAGAATTCATATTTATTGTGATGAGACTTCAAAGATTATTATACCTCATTATTTGTGACACTTATTTTATGTACTTTTCTGTCAATTACAGTCTATAGTCAAAATTTGTATTTTTCGATTATTAATATTATTATCTAAATCTCATCTCCTTTCATATTTATTCGTATAATATTATTCATATCACGAGTTACGTTAAAACTAATTAGGTTCAACATTCGTTCAAATTCAAAATAACTTTCATCATTTTCAGAGAAAGAATAAGAGATAAAACGAGAAAGAAAAAAAGCTTGTTCTGGATAGCTTTTTCCATAATGCACTTAATGTATTTTGAAAATCTTGTTCTAAAAGGAAAAAAATTGTTTCAAAAATATATAAATGTTCCAAAAAGTTTATTCTAGAAATTTTATTCCAAAAATCTTGTTCTCAAATTCATTTTGTGTTTCATAATATTTCATTCGAAAAATTTTATTCTATAAATTTTAGAAATTCCAAAAGAAAACTTTCAAAACATATAATTTAGAAGTCACTCTTACAAAATATAAAAATTTGATAAATTTTTTAATTTTTAAAATTTGAGGAGTGTGACAAGAAATTGTAGGAATGGAGAAGTAAAAACCTACCTTCTTTACTATAATGTAAAAGCCAATATGTATCACACACACACGAAGTATAAAGTAAATAAAGTATAAAGTAAATAAAGAAAATAATAATGAAAAATAGAGAAAGATGTTTTTTTTTTGGAAAAGATTACGTCTTTTTATCTTTACATTAAAATACGTCTCTACTATAATCACATGTTAACACCTATTTAATTTAAAAGTATTAAGATTAGGTTTAATTTTTTTTTTTCCCTAAGTTAAGTTCTGATATTTAGTTTAGTTTCAGTTTTTAAAAATGTTAATCTTTAGTCCCTAAGATATGAAAAATGTATCACATCAGTCCTATCCATTAACAAATCACAAATTTTTCATTAAGTGATTTGTTGTTCATAACACCTTCCGTTAACAAATCACAAAATATTGGATACGAAAATTTGTTGTTCATTAAGTGTTGTCATAAAAACTGATTTAATACATTTTTCTTATCACAGACACTCAAGGTTGCGATAACTAAAATGAACATCAAAACATAACTTAATAGAAAAAAAAAATTTAAACCTTAAAATTACTTTGAAAACTAATTATTGAAAATATAGTGGGATAAAATTATCGAAAAAGACGTTTTAAAAATGCAATATTTTTATTGTGGATAAAGTTTTGTGGTACAAATTTTACGTACCCAAAATAAATAAACTCAAATAGTAACGTTGAGAAAAAAAAAAAAGTACACGGGTCCCACGCTCGTACGGACACGATCTGTTTGGGCTACTTTCGTGGTTGGTCTCTTCCCTTTACTTTCTCATTCATATCATTTTTGATGCTCTTTGTGTCACTCAGTCTCACGCACACTATCAGAATCTCTTCGCTCTTCTTCACCGAAGTTGACCCCTTCAGTTTTCACCAAAATGCAGTCCAGTCCGTTGATCCTCGAGGAACCCATCCGAATGGCTTCGATCCTCGAGCCATCCAAGCCTGTCAGCATCTCCTCTCTCTCTCTCTGTTTTCAATTTTGTTAATTTTGTGTTATTTTCAATTTTCAAGCTTTGTGATGGAAAAAAAGAACGCGATAATAACCGTTTCCCTTGTGTGCATGTTGTTTTGGAGTTGCATTTCTTGATGCTTTGTTTTCTTGATAGTTTTTAATTTAGAAGTCGGAAACGAGTTTTGTTGGTGTTTCATTTGTGAATCTTTGAAATATTTCAACACACGAAGGAAATTGACATTTTTGTAATTAAAAGGTGAAGACAGAAAATGGAAATGCCGAATGAAAGCCTGGGTAAGCGGCCTTTAGTTTTTAGATTTTTTGGGAAACTGAAAATGGTTTTCTTAGGGACTGCATGTTTCAGATCTCGGTTCTTTTATTTTGAAAACTGCTTTTGTGAAACAAAGTTAAGTAGTTAACTTCTAATTGATCACTGGCTTTAACTGAGAATGAAGATGCTTAAAGCGTTTTCAGAGTTTTCTCTTGTTTGCATCTTCCTTTTAGAATTCGAATTTTAAGTTAGTAGATCGGAGAAGACATGTTTTCATGGTTAGAGTAGAGTTCGATTTCGGTATCTGGGATTTTTTTTTTCAATGGTTTCGATTGGGAAATTCGCTTTCTTAACTCCTTTTTATTTGGCAACATTAGGTGGTGTTGCTCTAGCTCGAGTTGAGGTGAAGGTGTGTATTGAGCTTTTCACATTTTGCAAAATTGGAAAAATCTTTTAATTTATGTATTGTGTTTGTGCTTCTATCATTAAAGTCTTGATATGGTGTACTTTTTTTTTTTTTTCACATTTTAATTTTCTTTTGAAATAAAAGTTAGAAAAATGGGTCAAATTAAAAGTAGTGTCAGAACAATAGTGCAGGTTCTAAGGAAGTACTAAATTTTTCTCACAAGGTTGTGATCTATTTAAGCTTTCATGTTGCACTCTAGGTTTGAGGTTTGGAGCTAGTGGGTTATGTAGTTGTTTTTTCAGATTTGTTTATTATTTTGGTGTTGAAGTGTGAAACTAACGAAGTTATTAGCCTATCCTAGAGAATTTTGCTCTTTGACAATTTGAATTTTGACTAAGTGGTTGTTGAAATGCACTCTGCAGAGTTTCTTTCCAGCTATGACAAAGATTGTTGGCACACTTGGCCCAAAGTCACGATCAGTTGACGTGATTTCCCAATGTCTTGAGGCAGGAATGTCTGGTATTTTCCCAAATGCAACCTTTTGATTGTTTGTGATCTTTATTTAACAATTGACTGCAAATATTTGTTGTATGATAGATAAGGGACTACCTGGTTATTTTCTCTTTCTAGCTATTGTAGTAAGAAAACATGAAATTGGATAGCTTTGTCTCATAAAATCAACTATTTTGGAATTAGAAGGCCTTTCTTTTTTTCTAAATCTTTAACTATCTCACGAGTAAGAATCTAGGAGCATTTTTGTGGCTTCTTCATGGTTTGCAGCTTCCCTTATGTATCTACTGTGATAGTTGACAAGCTTGAGTTTTCAATTGGTCATGACTTGTCTTATTCTTCTTTTCTTACAATGTACTAGTGGCAAGGTTTGATTTTTCATGGGGTGATCCAGAATACCACCAAGAGACGTTGGAAAATCTAAGGACTGCTATCAAAAGCACTAGAAAACTTTGTGCGGTAAACGTGTTATTTTTTTGTTTGTTTATTTAAATGTTAAGTAATCACTCAAACTCTAATGGGCTATCTTCTTGGCTATCTCTCTTCTAAAGGTATCCCTCTTCTTGGAGATCTACTAACACATTTAAGCATTAAAGAGAACACTACTATCACATACTCATTGTCATTTTGGTTGGGACTTACACTAGTTGGATGTGAAGAAGGTATTTCTCCATCACGCTATAGAAGGAGTGTAAATGGATATTCCTCTAGGATTTAAAACTCATAGTAAAGGAACAAGGTATGCCTCCTAAAGAAGCAATCTCTAAGAGTATGCTATGAAAGATTTATAGAAAAAATGATTTCCTTAGGATACAAGCAAAGCCAAGGAGACCATTCTTTATTTATAGCAGGAGATGATGAAACAAAGAAATTGACTTTAAAGGAAAAATTGACAGTTCAATTTGGAATGACAGACCCGAAAAAACTCATGTATCTCCTTGGAATAGAGGTTGCTTATTCTAAAAGAAGGATTTTCATCTCTCAAAGAAAATATGTACTTGATCTTTTCAAAGAAATAAGTAAGCTGGGATGCATAACATTTGGAGTTCCTATTGAACATAATCATAAAATTGGAAGGGAAGAGTTATTCGTAGAAAGGATCCAATGTTAGAGATTGGAAAACTTATTTATCACACAAGGCAACAAACATTGCTTATGCAGTTAGCATGATTAGTTAGTCTATGGATGATCAAAGAGAAAGAAACATGTGAGCAATTGACCAAATTCTTCAATACTTGAACTCATGTCCAAGAAAGAAGTTACTGTTAAAGAAGACACTTTGATCAGGGGATTACATATTGATGCAAACTATTCATGTTTTGTTATCAGCACGAAGTCAACCTCTGGGTGTTATGTGTTTCTTGGAGAAAGTATGGTAACTTGGAGAAACAAAAAACGTGATAAAATGTCTCGATCTAGTGTAAAAATTGAATTTTGAGACCTTGCTCAAGTAATGTGTGAATGACTCTAGATTAAAATCACAATCATCATGACCTAAAAATAAAGGTTGATATCCCTGTGCAACTGGACTGTGATAACAAGTCAATCATGACTCATGAGGATTGCCCATAAACTATTACAATATGATAGGATAGAACATATTGAAATTGATTGACACTTTAGATAATCTTGGAAAAGGTATTATGGCAACAATCCATGTCCCTACTGGACTTCAAATAACATACATTCCCACTAAGATACTTCCTTTAGGCACATTTTAGGATCTTCTTGTAGGCAAGTTGGGGATGATCAATATTCATTTTCTAACTTGAGGGGAAATATTCTAAGTAGCGGATTATTAGGATAAAAATTTCTTCAATATCTTCATGTTGATTAGGAGAAAATATCTTTAGAATCTTCCTATTCATTTCAACATATTTTTATTTTAAAGAGTTTGATTGTTACAAATAGAAGTGATGATAGTTATGATTGTTATCTGCAAAATTATTCTTTATTTACTTATATAGTTCAAGATATCCTCCTTAGTAGTTACCTTTTTAGGGTGAGTTCCCCTAGCACTTGGACTAATAACAAATTAGTTGGTATGTAATAAATATAATTGATCAATCTTCTATCAAGTGCCAAATATGTTATGAATCCATCCAGTTTAGTATTGTTACTTGTACCACTGTGATACTTAGAGTATTTGATGCACTCTCTGAGATAACTCATGTTTAGTTTTTTATCATGTTTTCTGTTTGATGATTGATGCACAATGCGAAACAGTTTTGTATTTTGTGTTGTGTGATCGTATCGTATGGATACTGGACGAAACAATACAAGTTTTGCTATAATACCCTTTCCATTGTATAATATTTGTTTTACATGTAAAAAAAAACAAGGTAATGTTTTGAAATTTTAAATTATTTTAATGCTTATTATTGAGTCCTTTTTATACTTGTCAATTATCTTTTTATATTTAATATAATGTTTAAGAATTTATGCATTACTAAAAAAGTGTAGACCAATTCCTTTTGGTATTTAAAGAAAGCTTAAATTTATGAGTACTTTAATACAATCTCCTCAGTAACAATCTGAAGGAAAATTTGTCAACCTTTATGAGTGGCTATCAATAAGTTTTTGGTAGAAAGTTGAATTTGAGGAGCAAAAGGAAGAACCATGTATAACTGGAACAAGTTATGACAACTTGGTTGCTAACCCATGTTGGATGAAAATGGCTCATGGTATTTTCCTAGATATCAACAGGGCACTTAAACTTGGTGGAGCAGTTAAGAGGCTTGGTGAGGGATAGAACACAAACAGTGTGTTTGGGAAAACATTGGGGGTTAATGTAACCCACGTTTTTTCCAGCACACCAATATACTTGCTTCCCAATTTTCACCTTTGGAAAGTGTGAACTTCTGTTTGGTGCCTCACAAATGGAAAACTAAACATGCAGAAAGGGATTGTGGGAAAGACAATTACATTTGAAAGAAAACCAGTTTTGAAGGAGTGGTATGCATTGGAAAAAAAAAATTGTCCCTTTAATGAGTAACAATTTTAATTTTTTCTCCTGTCCTTTCTCTTTTCTTTTTGTGCCATTCTTACTCTATTTTTTTTATTCAAAAACGTGGCACAAGTATTTTTGTTTTCTATTGTACTTTTTATTTTAACAAATTAAATGGACCCTTAGTGATTTTGTTTTTACTTGTAAAACATAATATGTTACACTCTACAAGCAAAACATCAAATTCCCTCAAAAGAATGTTTTAGTTACAGTTACACCACTTCCATTTTGTATTTTTCTCCTCTGACCTATTCCTCAGTATTACCATCCTCGTGTAGCCTTGAATAGTAATATAAAATAGATTACTGCTGGTTGGGTGCATGTTATTTGTATAAGCTACCATGTGTTAATACTTTTTTTTAACTGTTATCAACTTGTATGGCTCAAAATTTCGACTTTTGGCTAATACAGTCTGAAGCCTTGTAAACATTCATTCTGTTCATTTATTGGTATCTAATGTAAAAGTCTGGACAAGGAAACTAAGATTACCTTAACCATTACTCCTTGCACATGACATAGATATGATGAATTATGGTATATCATAAAAGTAACTGATATTAATTCCTTAACATTTATGCTTTCAAAATGTGAAAATACTATCTGAAGGTTATTTTATGTTAAAATAAATATGCATTTTTTTCTAACTCCAGGTTATGCTAGATACTGTGGGTCCAGAACTACAAGTTGTCAACAAAACTGAGCACCCAATTTCCCTTCAGGCTGACACATCGGTTGTCTTAACTCCTGATCAGAACAAAGAAGCTGCTTCAAATCTTTTGCCTTTAAATTTTAATGGGCTTTCAAAGGTCAGTAATGTGTATATCTTTAAGTTTTAACAAATGTTTCTGAAGGGAGAAGGGGCATTATTTTTATGTTGAATCTTTTTGAGGTTTGCATACATGTGTATTGTAATAGTAGTCAAGTGCATGTTGTCTTCATCTGAATTATTATCCAGCTGTTTACTTGTGGTATCTTGGTCTTTCATCCATATTATTAAAATAGTTACTTGGTTACTTGGTGAAGCAAGAAGCATATTGTTAAGACGTTTGTTCCAATGGATGCTCAATGAGCTTGGAATTTCTTTAAAAATACTATGAAAGTCTTGTACAATGGTGAACTGCTATTATCATTGCTACAAATCTAATTCATTGTTAGAACCTAAATTTTAGAGATTGATCACCACTTTAAAAAAGGAAAGGTTGATGATGTATAGTTCCTTGTAATCACTTACGGTGTTGATAGATTTCAATCCATCTTTCTTCTAATCCAGACAAACAGATTTATTCTCTTGATACCTTGGTCTCATTTTCATGCAAATTCTATTTTGTATTTTCTCACTTCATAATAATAAAAAAATTATTGCTGGTATGAGAGGTTCCTCTAAGTAATGGATTTTTCCCTTTGGATAAGTTTATTTGGAAATCCATTTGCTCTCTGATGTAAAATTCTTTGTATAAGCATAATTAATATGAATTACTTTCTAATTCGAAGGCCTATAACACCTTCACCTCTTGATTGTGAATTGTGAAGACTGAGTTCTGAAACTAATTCTCACTCGTTTATGCCTTGCTCAGAAGTTTCCCTTTTATAGATAATCTTTTTGGTATTTTTGGTGAAGATTGGGCTTGCCTAAGAATCTCGAGCAGCTCCCTATGTGTTAATTTTACAGGATTTGATTCTGGCAAACATATTAAAAGGCTTTAGTCCTGTTCTCAAATGTAGTTATCTGGTGCATTTGATAGAAAGATATTCTGTTATCTTTATTATTGGTTGCTGCATGTGTTCATTTGGGATCAAATTGTTCACCTCACATCTTTGTGACATTTAGAGACATTGGCATATATATATATATATATATATATATATATATATATAAAGCAATTTCTGTTTTACCATGTTACTTCTATCTTGGTTAGGTAGAGCTTTTTTCCTGGCTTCTAGGTTGTGTTCAATTTTTCCTAATTATTCTGCTACTTTCTAACTGTTGCTTATAAAAAAAGTATTTTACAATTTTACTCCAAAATTTACACTAATATACCTTTATGCATGTGGTCACCAAAAGCCATAGTTTCTTGATGCTTGATGCATATAGGTCCTTGATGGCCACGGAAAATATTTAGATATGCTTTAGATTAAATTTTGTTGAAAGATTGCAATTAAGGTGGGGCATATGGATCTCAAGAGGCAGCATTAATATTGGTACTTTGCCAAAAGGAATAAGAAAACTGAATAGGGGACAAGAGCCTGCATTTTAATGGCATGCATATTGATTTAAAAAGACCATATGAAGGGAAACTAGTACTCTTCTGAGATATGCAAAAAAACTGGAGGGAATTTCTGAACTTATGGCAGCACTTTCTGTTGTCTTTCCTAGACAGGCTGTTATTTGCCTAAAGATCCAATAACAGAGAGTCTGCAAGTAGATTTTACATTTACCGATAGCCTCTAAGTCCGTAATTAATGATTTTATTTTGTGTTACTTTAGGTGTCTATAATAGACATGCTGAGTAATATAATGTTAATCATAATTTTGTATTATTGATTAAGGAGTTATAACAATTCCAGTAGCTCTAATCTTGACCATTTTACATTAAAATTCTTATATAATAACAATTTGTTGTTTTACAAATTTAGCTTCTTATTTCTCATCTTGTTAGGATCTACAATTTTGCAGGCTGTGAAGAAGGGTGATACTATTTTTATTGGTCAATACCTGTTTACTGGAAGTGAAACAACCTCAGTGTGGCTTGAGGTAATGCAATCCTGGATGGATTAGTTCTATCTTCAATGCTTCTGCAAATAGTTTTTTCTGACTATTTTGGTAATTTTGTTATTATAGGGTTTAGATAGGGAAAGGAAACTTTAAATAACATGATAATAGGTTGATATATTCTTATAATTATTATATCAGGAATACTGCATATGATTGATACATGTTGTATAGTGATGCAATAGCATTCTTATCTTGATTTTAAAAAAAAGATATTATTGTTATAATAAGAAAACCTGTTTCTTGATGTGATATATTACTACACTTATACTCCTATCTATGGCTACACTAATAATTATGTCATGTACTAGTTCCAATAGTACAAACCCATTAATATACTATGTGATGTATCACTCAATTAGTTTTTATTTTGTAATGCAGGTCAGCGAAGTGAATGGTGATGATGTCACATGTGTCATAAAAAATTCTGCTACTCTTGCTGGGTCACTGTATACCTTACACGTCTCACAAATTCGTATTGATCTTCCCACTCTAACCAATAAGGATAAGGAGGTAACTATACGAAATTTGTGTGCATAAAGTAATGAGATGCACATTATATGGTCAAATTTCTTTTCTACTTTTGTGCTTAAGAATGTAGTTTTCAATTTTTAATCTATATTTCATGAGTATATATTTTAGGGATGAAATTGGATAATTTCGTTGTTGAAATTATAGCTTATTGTAGCAGTGGTTATATAATTTTTCTTTCTGAAAGAGGACTAATTCCTGTTAATTTGTGAGGAAAGTTTTACTTATTTTGGAATCCAAAACAATCTGGATTGGTTTTCTTTAGGTTTTGGTCTAATTGATTTTGAAAGAATTGGTTTGTGAAGTTGATTCTAAAAAAATAGTGTTAGGCAATTATATTCTAAAAGTGAGTTTTAAAGCGTTGGTTTTGTCTGGATAAAGTAGAATCACCTTAGATGTGTAAATATGGGTATGTTTTTAAAAAATTTGTGGGTCCTGGACCCTAAATAAATTATTTTCACTTTGGAATTAAAAAAAAAAAAAACTTCAGCTGTTTCAAAATCAATTCTATATTCTGCAGAAAACTGATTTTCTTCATCTTGTAAATTGATCAAACAGCTTTATTTACTGTTGAAATCTGTTTTTATCGGCAAAAGAATCAGGCTTTTAATGTCTAAACAGCACGTGCGATAAACTATGTTGTCTACACCAACCACAAGACTATCATGATATAAGTTACAATGTTTATTGTTAGATTCTTACAGTACTGCTAATCTTGTCATGTCACTCGCTAACTCAGGTAATAAGCACTTGGGGTGTTCAAAACAATATAGACTTCCTCTCATTATCATTCACCAGGCACGCTGAAGATGTTCGCCATGTAAGGGTTATTGCTGATAGGTTTCATTCTATTAATTATGTATTTTTTCTTTTTCCTCATATATTGATTGTTACAAAGACTTCACTCTTCCATGAAAACACGTTCAAAACTTGAATTAATGGAAAATGTTGGAACTAAATCAGTCACTCAAAAATGCTATCTAGCATATGACGAATTCTAGTGATGCTTACAAGTTTCTTGTATCAATTTCTATTCCTAGCCTTCTCTAGACTCAGAAAGCTGAATGGAATGTTCATTTTAATTTTCAAACATTTGAAAATTGAGGATTGAACTACACAAAATGTACTCTTCCCCTTTTGCAGCATACACAAGGCTAAATTAAATGGTCGGAATGGCATTTGACTGATGAATGTTATATATAACTGTTAAAATTATCTTTGTTATAGTACTGTACAACTACATAAAGCTGTTTCTGGGTGTACCTAGCTTTAGTTCAAGGAACATAGACTGTAACCATAATTTTACTCAGCTTTATATATACACACACACAAACACTATTAAATGTAACTAAATATATGGGCCTCGTCCCATCTCTTTGTATCTTCTTTGCATTTGAGACACAAATATATACTTGCTCCTCTGTTGTAATAGATACTGAGAGATTATTATTTTTCTCTTTACCATACATCTCAACATATTCAAATACATGGACTGAGAAAAACTCACTGATTATTTGTACATTCAATTATAACCAACCATTTTTTAGCAAATTTCTTGCCATACAACTGTTTAGATTTTAGTTATGGAATTATTATTTATTTTTGCAAAAATACTCAACTGCTTTGACTATTTTTTTTCAAAAGAATTGGGGCAAATAGTTAATGCAAAGCACAAAGGGAGAGTAATTTACTTATTTATCTGATGTGATTTACTTTTAATTCTAAATTTGCTTTATTGTACTTGTACAGTGTTGTTGATTTAGTAAGTCATTTTCTTTATTGTAGTTTTCCTCAAAACAATGTAATGAAATTTTACTATTTGTTATTTGGCAGGCCCGTGAGTTTCTCTCTAAATTAGGTGACCTCAAACAAACACAAATCTTTGCAAAGATTGAAAATATAGAGGTGAGAAACTTCAAATCTCTTAGAATCTTATTACAAATGAAAGCAGTAATGCAAGATTATTGTTTGTGTGCTTTATATTGATTTTGAACTGCATCTTTTGTCTGTAAATTGTAACAGGGATTGACTCATTTTGATGAGATATTGCGAGAAGCTGATGGTATCATCCTCTCACGTGGAAATTTGGGGATAGATCTTCCACCTGAGAAGGTTTGCTTCTAATTCTGGACAGAAGAATCCAACGTTTATGTATCATTTATAAGTAGATAATAGTATTATGATATTGTTTCCATTTGTTTGTTTTTTTTGTTTTTTTTCAACATGTGTCTGCATATGGCTATTTATAGCATTTTTTTCTTACTACATAGTATTGAACTTGTTGACAACTCCCTAATGGACCACACATCTCAGTTATACTCAAAAACTTGTGACCTGCATAATATAATAATTTTCTCAAATCTTGCATGTATCTATATGGATTTGCAGGTGTTTTTATTCCAAAAGGCGGCTATTTACAAATGTAACATGGCTGGAAAACCGGCTGTTGTCACACGTGTTGTGGACACTATGACTGACAACCTAAGACCTACTCGCGCTGAAGCAACTGATGTTGCCAATGCAGTCTTAGATGGTATGTTTTATTTTCTTGATATAGTTCATTTTGTCAAGTTTTGATTTTGATGGATTTAAAGCATCGGCTGCACTGCATGCTGCTATTTTTTTTTTTTTATAAATAAAAAAAAAAGGAAAGAATGCTATTTCATCAATATACAGGTTGCAATCCTAAGCACTACAACCTAAATAGATGATATGCAGCATTTATAAATACTCCTTCAAATTTGTGGTGCTAATCCATGGTTTTATCATCTCTAAATGTTTTCTCTTTTACCCATTTTCCGGATTTATGAATTATCTAGTCACTAGCATTAGATTCACTACTTGTTTCTGATTATTTGTTAATACTTCTTCCACCTTCATGGTGTTTATTAATGGTTGTATCTTACTTTGTTTTTCCATTTTACGGTGTAGGCAGTGATGCAATTGTTCTAGGGGCAGAGACTTTGCGGGGATTATATCCTGTGGAGACTATTTCCACTGTTGGAAAAATTTGTGCCGAGGTGGGAACTAGAATGTATTCTTTAAACCATACACTAAGTTAGGCCTCAAACACAGAGTATGATACCTTTTTAACCAAATCCTCTTTGCAGGCAGAGAAAGTTTATAATCAAGATATTTATTTCAAGAAGGCTGTCAAATTTGTGGGTGAGCCAATGACTCATTTGGAATCAATAACTTCCTCTGCGGTACTCTTGTCTTTTTCACTAAAATTTATCTAGGGTAGTTTAATTTTTTCCCTCACTGCCATTACGTTACTCACTTGCTTAAATTTTTTTTCATAAGTAAAATACATATTTGGGAATAATTTCCTTGTGTCAACATGCAGGTTCGGGCAGCCATCAAGGTTAAGGCTTCTGTTATTATATGCTTTACTTCATCCGGAAGGGCTGCAAGGTTTCATTTCAATTTTTCATAACTCGCCTCTTATTATTTTAAGAACTTTCTCATGCTTTGGTTATGAATTCAAATGTTTGTGCATTTCTTGTTTATTAGTAATTAATTATGCTGCACTTTTGATACCTTGCTAACAAATCATTTGAGTTATCTATTATTGTGTAAATTTGTAGGCTGATTGCCAAGTACCGTCCAACCATGCCTGTGATATCTGTTGTCATTCCTCAACTAAAAACAAATCAACTTAGATGGACTTTCACTGGAGCTTTTGAGGTATTTAATTGATAAATGGATATAATTTGTTTCATGAAATATTCACATGATTCGTGAAGCTGGCCTTCTGTTATTAAGTCAGAGTCAGCATGATTCGGTTCCTTGAGTCGGCTCAGTCTTTTTGGCATTGGTATATACTTTTTAAGCCTGGTGCTTTGTATATATTCTTCTGTAATGGAGCTTACCTGATGGAATTAACTCCTAGTGCACTACTGACTAAAATTATTCATGCATTTTTTTTCCTACTTGTATCAGCTTTTGTACGTTGATAACTTCAGTTTTATGTACAGTGGAATAATGATTTTGTATGTGATCAATTCTCGTGTGTTGTATGTTGTCTTTGACTTTTGTGCATTCTTTAATTTCTCTTTGAAGCACTATGGTGTGCCTTCATTTTGGTGTATCGAATAATCACACAAGCAGTGCCTTGAAACTTTATGGATAGTCCGTAGCAGATACAAACTTTTCTTGTTTGTATTATTTCCATGAAAAGAGGCAGCCATTTTACAAATGTAAAAAACTTGATTTGATAGGGAAAATGGAGAAAAAATGTTATTTTTCTGTGATTTTTGAATCTTGATTTAAACTGACTGATTGTTTTCATTCTTTTGACTTGTATTATAACATTCTGCTTTGAAACTAATGTGTTCTTGTTCTTTCCTTTTATGATTCTATGGCAGGCAAGACAGTCACTTATTGTGAGAGGTCTTTTCCCTATGCTGGCAGATCCACGACACCCAGTAAGAATTATTTGATGTCAATTGATTTAGTAATGTAAAATGGGGAATGGGAACCAATGTAGATCTCAAAACCTCGGATTGTCTAATATTTAAAATCTTAAAACTGAATGTGCCTTGTATATAATGAAAATCAATTAAAGAAATTCTACAATCAAACCTAACTTAATCCCAATTCAGAATAGCAAGTAAAATACCAGTCCATCTGCAAATATTCCAAGGCCTCAACATCTAATCACCATTTTCCAAATTACTACTGTTTATACTTCAAATCTTAGTTCATTTCTTACATTGAAACTTGGTACGATACCGACGTTTTTTATTTCCCTCATCAGAAGCAATATTCTAGGACTATTGTGATGTCGGGTGACATTCTAGTTTAGATTTGAATATTCCTTTATCCTATCTATTTTGGGGGCCATTACAAAACTGAAAATTTAGTTTTTATATGGTATTGCTGAAGTATATTTGTGGTCATTGACTTGTTAACATGAAAGCATGTCTTTTGGGTCCAGGCCGAGTCTAAAAGTGGAACAAATGAATCAATTTTGAAGGTTGCTTTAGACCATGGCAAGGCTTTTGGTATCATAAAGCCACATGACCGAGTTGTTGTTTGCCAGAAAGTTGGCGACTCCTCAGTTGTGAAGATTATTGAGCTTGACGATTAACCATGAGTTGTTGGTTGCATTATAAGGTTTCTTTGTTTTAGCATTTTCTGTTGTATGTTGTAATCATAAAAACACATGAAAGGTCCATTAATAATGTGCATCACATTGGAAGAAATGCACTTGGCGAATGGATATCATCCATTCCAAGCATGCCAACTGATAATGACATGACATCACATAGTTAATCTCGGGTCAGTATAAATTGTTCCACTTAAGTATCTATCTACTTCCTTTTGCTTGTCATGTATTAGCTAATGGACAATATTTTTTACCGACTTGTCACAATCTAATCTTCCAACACCAAGACTTTATTTTGGTCAGAGTTGCTCAATCAGAAAGGCTGTTGCTTTGAACTATATATACTACTGCACTTGATCATGCAACATTTCGAATTCTGTTTCTACAAGTCTATAAATTCTCTCCGTGGGAAGTGCAATCATGGAGATAATAAATCTTTTATCATATGATCTAGCCTAAGATGAGTTCTGTTGGGATTATACACAGGTAAGGCTTATTTCATTTCTTTTTTCTGAAGCATTTTTGGAGAAACTTATTTAAAGGAGAACTAGAGAAGATGGAAGGGGAATTACAAAGGTTACTATAGCATGATTTTCGAGTGCATAAAGGAGTTACACACGGTTTGAATTACCATCAAAATAATCATCAGTAGCAATAAAAATTTTAAACCCTAGAGCAATGAGGAATAAGATGGATGGGCATGAACAATATTTTTAATTTTTATTTTCACACAAATTTAAGGGCAGTATTCAAAAAATTGGGAAAGGAGAAAATGAATATAGGGCACTTATGACAGTGCACAGCTAGAGGAAGAAATAAGGAGTGACTATGTGAATCATTTGAAAACTTTTTTTTATTTGCTTCAAAAACGAAGATTATTCTTGCACGTATAAAGTTTTGTACTATCCTAATTAAAATAAAATACATCGGATGAATGAAAACAGTTTTTCTTCATTTTGCTGTTCTATTTCCTAATACAATTTCAAAGTTTTTTTCTTACTTAGGTTATGTGTATTACGGTATCATGGTGTTGCAATTGAAGATTTATGCTGTGCTTTTAGTTCTTGAGTGAATTAGATATTCAAGAGCAAACATCCAATGTGCATCCCTTTACGTTTGTTTCTTCAGTCCTCGACCATAAAAATCACAATTTTTGGAGCAGATTCATGCTAACGAGTGTGAAGAATGAAGTATATTTTGTGGACCAGCATCAAGAATATGATTGGAAAAAGATGCAAGAATATGATTGTATCATGGTTTGTGCACTTTGTTTCTCCTACAGAGTATTTTATGAATGGATGACACTTCTTGTAAGAAGTGAAAAATTATAATAATTAAGAAATATATATTCAAATGTGGTTTATTATTATTTTTATTTAAAAAATTTATGATTTATTAATTATTTAAGATATCTTCTTTATTTAAAAGATATATAAAGTGATTATTATAATATAACTTTCTTGAAATATATATAAAGTAATTATTATAATATAAACAGGTTATATAGGAGAGTTATTTTTTAAATAGATTTATTGAAAAATATCAGATTTATTATGTGTATTTTTTATTATATACAAAAAAATTTGAAGAGATTTTCTAAGAAACATAAAGATAGTAGAAATATATATATATATATATATATATATATATATATATATATATAATATTTTATGGTTATTAATCTTTTAAGCGTATTTTTCATAAATATATATAAAGAGTGAGTGTTACACTTAAATGATAAAGAAGGGGATTGAATAAATATGAAAGAAAAATAAGAGTAAGATTCAAAATAGAAAAAGGGAGAAAACTTTAAAGGTTAAGTTTTGAAGAGGAAGATGTTGTTTTCTTGTTTTTTTTGTGTTTTGAATTTGAGAACATTGATGTTTTGAAATGAGTATTTTTAATTGATTATTTAAAGTTATGAAAATGAGATTTTATGAAATTACAAGGGTATTTGGGTACATGGTGGATTTTTGTGAAGGTTGTTATACGAGAGTGATGTGTTCCATTTTTGGCTGGAGAGACTATCATTTGATGACGATGCTTTCCATTGTAGTTGGGAAGGTTGCGCTTTGAGAGTGATATGTCCCACTTTTGATCAGAAAGATTGTCTTCTAAAAGTTATTTATTTTACATACCAAGAGAGACTGACTCTTGAGACTATGTGTTTCATTTTGAAGAGATTTTGTACCATCATAGTCAACTGGAGGGCATTGTGTATGCATATGTAGAAAAATAATTTATTTATTTTATATTTATTTTATTGGTTTATTAAATAAAATAATTATTGAAAAAGATTTATCATTTTAAAGAAAATGTTTTGGTTTTATTTAATAGTTTTCAACTGTGATGAATATAAAGAGATGTTGAGGAAGATCACCTTCTTAAGGAAAATGATCAATATCAATAGACATTTGAGAAAATGTTTTAGTTCAATGTTTTTCCTTTTAAATAAAATATGTTATAATTGAGATTTTTAATAATATAGGAATGAAGTTTTATTTTAATTTATGTAGTTTTATGTGAATTATAGATTTAAAAAAATGGAAAATTAGAGTGTTACACTTCTCCTATATGAAAAGATTTAAAATTACAGCAAAGGGATTTGTTAAAGAACTCAGAATTACAACAAGATATGGTTTTAATCAAGAAAAGGTGACCATTATATTATACTAATTATTTTATAAAATTATGGATAATATTTGCTGAGTTATAAAGTTATAAAGCCTGATCCTGTATGTACTTACTATTTGGTGGTCATCTAGTTCAGTTTAAGCATCTTTCATTTGAGTCAAAAGCGGTAAAAAAATTATGTGTTATAGTTTTATATGATCCACATTACTATATATTGAGTTATGCAACTTGAAAATGATGAAATGAATCGTAAAATTTGTACACTTGTTTCAGTTTTGTGTTTTAAACATGGCATATATAATTCAAACCAAAATCAGGATTTTCTATCCATACCATAAAAACTCAAGTCACTCTTTGTAACCACATATTACATAGCTTTAGAGTAAGTCTCCTTTCAAAATACCAGAAAAACAGTGTTTCTTCAATTAATGTTACATACATGCATACTTTCATATATATATATATATATATATATATATATATATATATATATATATATATATACACACACACAGTACTGTTTCTTCAGCAACAATCAGCTTCAGAAGCATGGTTTTTGGAATTAGTCACAAGCTGTCTGCATATGGACCATTTCAATGTATAAATCTAACAAATAAAAAGGAGAGTAGCAAAATTTGATTTACATTGTATTGGTTGCCCAAATGAAAAATGGAGTTTGTCTTGAAATATATATATATATATATATATATATATATATATATATATATATATATATATATATGTATGTATATGTATGTATGTATGGTTGTACCTGAGATTGAGTTGAAAATCTAGAGGATTTGGACTTGTGCTGCCACTGGAGGCATATATAACACAGGTGCAGTCTGTTAAAAAAAGGAATAATTTATTGATGAATATTACGTGAGTTTATACTCATGCATGTGTATTCTATATATGTAGGGTTTTCTGTATAAATGAGAAGTGTAATATTTTCTTCATTAACAATGAATGGTGAAGATGATTAAATTGATGAAAGGAATTTGGAAGCGTGATGAGAACCTGAAATTGAAGAGTGAAGAGGTTCTTCCATGTTTGAATTTCATTGTGATTCTGAAGCTTTCTGATTCCTCCATAGTAGCCACCAATTCGATCACCTTGTTCTTCATTCTTCTTTCTACACAACTTTATTCGTCTCATGTTTGATATTTCAGGGTATTGTCTGAACTCCACTATCAATGTATCTATATATTATATCAAACAACAACATTAAGTCAATAATATGCTAAAAATTTCTCAATAAAACATGACTATCAAATTTATCTTTAACATTTTTCACATTATATCACATAGGTTTCTCCTAGAGACAACATATGGAATCAGAAACTTTGTTACCATTGTATTCACATTGACAACAACTTTGATTACATGAGTCTAAGTGACCGATAACAGCGTACCACCAATCTGCAATACATTTCACAAATTATATTAAATAAAATTAAATATATGAACTAATTATAAAAAATGATATTTTTGAAAAAGTAAAAAGAAATAATATTTTGTTAGAATTTAGAATGATACCATAAGGAGATTGTGTATTTGGTCTCCATTGAATCTCAATATGATCGTCTGGTTTCAATGTGTCTAAAGAATGAGAGAGATGTACAAGATATGGAAGAGTATCAACTGAGGGAGCTCTCACCATATCCCATTCAATGTTCTTCCCTAAACATCTCCAACCTCCATTTTGATACCTAACATAACATAAATCTTTCACAAAACAAAACTATTTTGCCAAAGAAGATAAATTCATTCGATATATATAAGCATCCAAATCTTGATAAATCTTTTCAAAAGAGATTTACTGGAAAAGCATACTATGTAAAAGTTATTTGAGTTAAAATTAGTTTATTTATAAGTTAAAATAGAAAATTTAAAGAACTACATGAAAGCATTTCTACAAATTAGTTTATCCATAATTTGAATTTATGTAAAAGTAGTTTATTATAACTTTCTTTTTCTCTATCTAAAAAAAATGAAAGCTCTTATAAAGTGACCTGGATATTAGTCCCACATCTCACACTTTGCCTCATCCACAAAAAAATTATATGTATAAACTTATATATTCAGTTATTCAACTGCTTATTTTAAAGATATTGTTATTGATCCTTAACATAACATAATATTCAGTTATTCAATTGCTTATTTTAAAGATATTTTGAGTATGTTATTATCCTTAACATAACATAAAATTAGAATGAGTCTCTTATCAAAACTTAGATTCTATTTTATCTCCTAATTTTATAAATGATTAAATATAATTTTCTCCATCAAATGTTGTTTTTGTCTTCAACTGAAACCAATTTATAAAGTAAAATTTACTTATATAACCTTTGACTCTGATACCTAAAGTTGCTAATTTGACTCATGACTCGGTCTAGCCCTAGTCCATCTTTGAATAAGCCTCATTTAGGAGACCTCCAAATGAAGGGACAAAAAAAAAAGTCCCAGCTTTCAAAGCCTCTTCTCAAGATTAAGGTAAGTTTGACTCCATTACAACACTTTAATTAATTCTTATAAATAATATTTTTATTCTGGATCTAAGATTGAACTAAGTCACCTCAAGTCAAGGTTAAAATAAACCAACCCAAATCGAAGGTTAGAACTGGGCCTTTTAGGCCAAAATTTAAGACGAGCCTTCTTAGGCCAAAGGTTGAGATGAGACATCTCATACCAAAGATCGAGATGGGTAAGACCCGATCAAAGGTCGAGATGAGCCAAAGTCTAGACGAGTCGGTAGCTAGAGGTCAAGATAAGCAATCTTGTGTTGAAGGTCGAGACAGATTGTCCTGGGCCGAAGGTTGAGACGAGTAAGACTAGATGAAAAATCGGGACATGTCAACCTAGGTTGAAGGTTTGGAAGAGTCAACACAAGTTGAAGGTACAGACAAGCCGACACAAGAAGGGTCGGGCCGAAGGTCGAGAAGGACCAGATTAGGCTGACAGTGGAGATAAGTCGACCTGAATTGACGGTAGAGACATGTTGGCCTAGGCTGATAGTAAAGACGAGCCAACTTGAGTTAACAATGGAGATGGGCCAACTTGAATTAACGATCTAGATGGGTTGACCTGAACTAATGGTTACGACAATTAGGCCTTTGCCAAAGGACAATTTGATATGAAGTTTTAATTTTCATACAACTTTTTGGTTATATTTCCAATAATATATTTTAAAATTTAATATTTTTCATATTTTAAAGAAAAGTCTATGGACTGAACCTAACCTACAAGATTTTTGTGGGTATTTTGGCCATGTGAACTTTTTCAACGAGGACTTTTTGTCCCTATGGGCTTTTGTGGGATTAGCCAAATTCACAATTCTATTGATAGTGCTACCAAAACGGGCTATCTAGCGTGACCCAACTTGGCCCATCACGGGTTGATCATTTAGTGAGTCAATCCAACTCGACTCACTTATTGGTGAGTCGAAAAAAATTTGAATTCGACCTGGCCCACCATAGACTAGTAGGTTAAATGGGTTAGTTGATTAGCTCACTTTATTACAATTTTTTTTTTCAATAAAAAAATAACAAAATTTTTCTAATTCAATTCTAAATAAAAAGAAAGAGTCTTAAATTATATTTATAATAAATCAAAACTAAGATTTTATTCACACAAAGATATCAAAAAATCTCCTCAACAAAATTTTTAACGGCTTCATAGCAATTCAAATTTGTTTATGCATAAAAGTTAAGTTAGTAAGTATAGATGTGTGGATTTTTCATGTCGCCTAATTATTTCATACAAAAATAATTTCACATGAGCCTCTATTTGAATACTTTGTAAAATGACTAATCCAACAAAAAATATTTATTAGAAAAATTAGGTGGGTTAGTGAGCCAACTCGGCTCACCATGGGTTCAATCCAGGTGAACTGAGTTCTTAGTGAGCCGAGTTCAAAATTGGCTCGTATCAATTTCAATTTTTTTTTCAACTCAAGTTAACTTACAATTTTCAACCCATTTTGACAACACTATCTACTAATATGATACTCCTACTTATATATTGTAAATTAGTTTTATCTCTAATCCAGATGAAATAATATAATTAACAGCAAATTTTATTAAGATAAACTCTAATCTATGACTTTGAAATCATGTTAAGTAAACTTCAAGTCTGATTCAACCTTATAAAACTAGTTTACAAAGTGAAATTTACACCTACTCATATATTATAAATTGATTTTATTTATAGTTGACGTGAAACTTCAAACCGTCATAAATCACATTTTTTTTTCTTTTAATCATTAAACTCCATAAATTAAAACTTATTTTTTTAAATGTGAAAACTAAAAAATAATATTTCCTTTTCATTTTAAAAGATCTACAAGTCATTTTGTCTCAAAATTTAAGAACTAAAGAGAAAAAATTTCAGTTCATGCATTTAAAGATGGCTCCATTTTTGCATATACCTTGCTTGAAAAGTATTAGATTGTGAGTCATAGTTAACCAAGGCATTGTGAATCATCAGTCCCTGAAATACATAATATTGATCAATATATATAACAAAAACATATTAAGAGATTTAGATCTGAAATATAAAATCTAGTTATAGATTCTACCTTGTAGACCTGAGCAGGAAACCAAAAGCTACCGGTCTCTAGAGAGAAATACAAAGACATCATGAAATTGTTTGATTTTTTACCATTGAGGACCTTGAAATCTTCTAAGTATGAAGCAAGAAATAGGTTAGGCCAAACACCAGAAAAAGAACCCATTGAGCCAGTTTGATTGGTGTGTTGATTCTTCAACAAAACTCCATCTTTGGCAATTGCTATGTGCCATTTCCACTCCTTGTAAACAGCATCACCAATCACTCTTCCCCATTTTTGCTTTATGTGATTTTCCCAAAACTCATCACTTTGACATTTACCCTTCAAGAAAACACACACCTTTGACATTGTGCAAAGATCTATTGGAGAAAGGCATTTGAGAATCAAATCCAAGGTGGATTCCGGCAAATCCAACAGAGAGACAGGAACATCTACTTTAGTACTCTTCTCCATATATCTTTAAGATTATGATTAGGCTAATAATATTTCCTATCACATTAATAGAAGGTGAAACAATTCACTCTTCATTGAAGGTAACAAAGATGGCCCACCAAAAATGTTCGGTTTTCTTATAGCCAAAGATATCATTATATATATATATATATATATATATATATATATATATATATATATATATATATATATATATATATCACTATTTCTGTTTTATGCATACTAAACTGGTTATTACTCATTTGTGAGTGAGACACAATCTAAAACACACGATAAGTTCAAGGGTCTCATTTGGGCATGTCTTTTATTTATTATGTGAAAAACATTTCATTATTGAGAGTCACAAAATCTATTTTCAAACATAAAAAAAAATATCTTCATCGTTGATGTAGAACTAAATAATTGAGTATTGAAAGTTTGAGAGTGTCACTTTTTAAAAGAGAATAGAATATTTAGATTAAAAATTAATAATAAAAAAAGTTTACGAAGTGTGAAAGTAATTTGCTCTAAATAATTCTATGGCGTGCCGTTTTGGTTAGACTTTGAAATGACCGCCATTTTAATTTATCGAGGAAAATAATGTTTGCTGGAATGGTATCGTGAAAATGAAAGATTCATACATTAAAAAAAGCTTGCTAGAAGACAATTAAGAATAAAGGAAATCCTATGTTACGTATATATCAAACAATTTAATGTTTCTAGGAATTTTTGTTCACATTATAAAAATATATCTCGAATAAGTTGCAGAATGATGCCTTATAAATCAATTTCAACATTGAAGAGGTTTAGGTAAGTTGATTCAACATGTGTATGAGTTAGAACAAAATTCAAATTAAAAAAAAAAAGGATAATTTGTTTTAGAAATATAATCCTTGAATATAACTTTTTATGTTATAATAAATTGTAGTTTTCTTTTGATTTATTTTTCTACTTATGAGACCAAACACATTTAATCAAAGAGTTAAAAGAAATTTGAATATACATTACTTAATTTTAAAGGAATCATACTCACTCACTAACACAAAAATAATAATATACGTTACTTAATTTACTTCTAACAACAAATAAAGTTTATGTTCTTTTTTTTATATGACATATGTTCTTGTAGTGAACAAGCACACTCAAGAAATGTTGAAGTCATTTGTAAAAAATGAGTTTATACTCTCTCTCTTGGACCATCTCGTCTAGGTTTAGCTTGGATCATCATATCAATATTTTATAGAGTAATTATGGCCAAGTAATGTAAGATTTTCTTTTGGATTTTTTATTATAAGTCAAGTAGTATAAGATTTATTTTGGACCTTGTATTTTGAGTCAAGTAGTATGCAGTTTTTGGACAACTTACGCCAACAAAGACTATTGACCCAAGTGGACGTCCATTAGCTAATGTTGACCAAGTGATCAAAGTTTTAACCTAGCTTGGTGAATAAGTGTGTGTGACGTCCCACCCATATGAGTGTGGTAACATGTCGTGTTCACATTAGAGATGATTAATGATCATATGTCACTCTAAGAATGGAGAGGATTCTCCATAGTGATCACATGTCCTCCTCCTATTGGAGAGGATTTTCACCATGGTCTCCAAGTTAGGTCAAACTTGTGTTTTTAGGGTTTTGTTTCTAAAAATCGGAGACATTCTTAACCTATAAATATATGTGTCTCTATCTTTGTATTCTCACTTTGAGATTAGTAATGAAATGCTGCCAAAATATTAAGCTATTTTATTTCTCTAAAGTTAAGGCTACAACAACTCATGATATCTCTTTAGCTACCTTTCTTTAGAATTGACCTAATCTCTCTAAGAACACCATCAAAATACCACCTCGTCACCATTAAAATACCAAAGGCCATGAGTTTTATTTTTTATCCTCCATAGCTTCTGCACCTTCATCATTGTCATAATATCTCTTCATGCTTTAGGCCAACCTAATTTGAGAAAATTATTGTCATTTCATATTTAAAATCAAAATTACACATCCATTCTCATATTTATTTATTCACCTTAATGGTCATATGCATGATAAGGGAAATGGAAGGTTAATTTCATGACATGGATTAAATAAAGTTTAAAAAACTCTTGCAAAAGCTCAAGAAAACAAATAGCTCTTTAAAAGGCTACGAATAAAAACATTTTAATAAAATCATTTTTACTAAGAAGTTAAATAAAAAAATAGTCTACTCATATAATAACTCATTTATACAGATTTATTCAGTTTAGTACTCTTTTAAGAAATTTGTTATAATATAACAAATATATTAAGTCAGTTTTGGATAACTTTTTTAATGTTTTGTTAAAAACCCAAGTATTGTCTTTAATATTAAGTTTCTTCTACCTTTCACGAATATTCTTTCATATTCACTCCTAACTCAAATAAATACAATAATAAATTAAATTTTAGTTAAGTTTCAAAAACGAAATAATGAATTAAGTTTAAGTTATTTTAAAAGTAATTTACTCATATCCAACTTTTTTTAATATATTTTCATTCTATATATCTCTTTCCAACACATGTACATAAAGACATTTTAAATGAGTATGAGAGAATGAAAACTTTGGATGAGAATCCTTGAAATCAAAATTAGAAAATAAAATTGCATCTAAAGATTAAAACCTAATTATAAATACCTGATATGAAATAATTATATTATTATTAATAACAATGGACAAAATACTTTATTATCAGATATAATAATATATAGTATTAGAATTACACTTAAAAGGGTTAAATATGCTTTTAGTCCTTCAAGTTTGATTGATTTTTGGTTTTAGTCCATGCATGAAACATTGATGGCATTTGATCCTCCTAGTATAGAAACATATATGTTTAGTCCTTAATTTTAGACGGCGTTAATTTTTTGGTGAGGTGGCTAACGACATTGCCACGTCTCACTGTGCACTCTCTGCCACGTAATTCTTTTTTAACATTTGAATTACTTTTTTTTGGTTTTTCATCTGCCCCTTGTGCTTCCTCCGCAACCCCTTTCCCCTCTCCATCGCCGACACCAACCTTGGCTAGAGTTCAAATTAGGAAGTGTTTTAGGGTTTAATAGGTTGATTCAAACGGTGCCCCAATCTCCTCCTTTATCTGGAAGCATTGATTTTGGGGTTCAATCACCGCAACCCGTTTTGCCTGAGGAACGAATCTGTTGCCATTCCTGCTGGTTCTTGGTACGCTTGTTGTGTTAAGGGTTGTGTTTGACGGCCAGAAGAATGTTGTTCTGAAATTTGTTGTATGTTCTTTTAGGTACAACTTTAACAAGGTTGCTCAATATAAATAATTGACACTGGATCAGAGAAAGAAAACTGCAGATAGTTCTGTCTCTGCGTGCCTCACTCCCCTAAATTTCAGAAACCAGTGGTCCCCAACGGCGAAGCCACCACCTACACTCGTCTTCCGCTCAAGCACGACTATTCCTCTTCTTCCCCTCTCTCGCCTCCCGAAATCAAAACGAGATTTGGTGCTCCTTAGGACACAGAAACGCGAATCGAAAGCCCTAAATCGAAATCGAAATCGAGGGTTTAAGCCCCAAAATCGAAGAGTCGAGAAAACCCTAAGGAGTGCGAAACAGAGAGAGATTCTTGTTGTGGTGGTTGGAATCGCCGTGGGGCCAATCGTGATTCTTGTTGCGTTAAGCATTCTCTGCATATTTCTCTTGCTTCCCGTTCGCGTGATGTGAAGTTTTTTTTATGATTTGCTTTTCTTAAATTGAGTTTTGAAATACTTTGTTACTGTGTTTACGACCTCATTCCATAATTATTGCCTTCTATCTGATATGGAATTTGTGGTTCATTTTTTGTTCTTGATTGGGGTTGGATCTCATAGTTTTCACTGATTCTATAGTTTTTAGGCAAGTTTGTGGCTTGTTTGGTAAATCAGCGTGATTCTATGGTTTCTTGGTAATTGAGATTTTCTAATTTCTAGTTTTATAAGTGATGAAGATGAAGATGAATGTGTGACAGTGATGGAGTTCATTTTACAGTGGTTATGATAGTTGAGGTCTGATTGTAGTCCATGGAAAAGAGCAACGTGACACACAATTATAGTTAATTGGCATTACATGTGGTTGGCCGTTAGTTAAAATTTAACGCCATCCAATTTTAAGGATTAAGAGTAATAGTTTTAAAACTATGAGGACTAAATGCCTTCAATGTTTCATGCAGGGATTAAACCCAAAAATCAATGAAACTTCAGGGACTAAAAGCATATTTAACCTCACTAAGAATTATTTGTTAGAATAGTTTTATAGTTATTTATTAAAGTATTGATGAACTGTTTATTGAATTATTTGAGTTGTTGTATGAAAATTTTTTCACAGGTTTTTGGTAGACAAAATTATAAATATTATATTTAAAAAAATTTCTCAATTTTAATGATGATTATTATAAAAAATGTCGTTATAAACAATTTCATTATTTTTATGTATTTTTGAAAGGTTTAGAACAACAACTATGACCAAAATCGACATTATAAATCATTTCATTATTTTTCTGATTATTTTTTTGATAATAATGTTAACACCGTCGCTATTTAGAACTTTCAACTATAATTAAATGGAATTATCATTGTATTTTTTTTTTATCACATTTAACGACGACTAAATGTAACTTTTGTTGTTTTAACGACAATTTTTAGTGACGGTCAGTTCAACGACAGTTTCATAGTCATAGTAAAAACCTATTTTGGTTCTAAAATAAAATATATTCATACTATTTTATCGTTAAAAGATATTACTAAATGTAAATCTTGATTAATAATTAATTTATTAATCATATATTAACGAATGTTATGATCTTTTGTTAAATAAAAATAATATTATTAACTAGATTTAAAGGTTTAATTTTATTAATATATTTTCTTTAAGTAAAATATTATTATATTTTTTACTAACACAAAAATATATTTAATATACAAAATTTGAGAATTTATAAATTGATTAGATGAGACTTAATCAATTAAGTGAACCAAGTAGATATTTTTTTTTATATGATTTAAAAAAAAATATAATTTGTTATTGAAAAAAATGTAACAGACTTGAGAGAGAGATTTTGGTTGAAATAAATAAATAAATAAATAAATAAATAAATATATATATATATATATATATAAAGTGACATACCCATTGTCGTATATAGATGCACGTAGGCTCCCTTGAAAAAGATTGTTTTTGAAATCTCTCTTTTTAAAAGTTCTTTTTAATAGATTATCCTCCAAACTCCTATTGCTAATTCCACCCTCCCTTCACACAATAAAAATCATATCTTTGAAGGAAATAATTTCTTTAAATATTTTACCTTATTGCTATCTAGTAATAAAAAATAAATCTAATGTTATAAATAAGATTTCTATTTTTAGTTAATTTTATGTTGCTGATTTATTTTTTATTTTGGATATCAAAAGGTTTAATTCTTTTTATACAAACAAAAAATATTATTTAATTATATAAATAAAAGACCTTTTGAAACTTTATTAAATTTTATGTATTTAGTTACTTGAAATTTATATATTTATAAAAAAAGAAATTGGACATCCCAAAATATTTGTTGAACATGAAAATGATATAGTTTTCTTTTTTTCGTTTGAGTTTAGATTATAAATTATAGGTTTTAAAGAGAAATAATAGAGCTGAAAAGTAAGTCTCTCCTTTGGAAATAGAAGAGAAAGAGTTTCTTAAACCTATTTTATAGATTATATATATTACGTTGCAGTGTTTCTTCAGTAACAGTCAGCTTGAACACCATTTCAGCAACAAGATCTCTGTTTACGGAGCTCTGCAATGTAAATATAACTAATCAGACTCTCTACAAAACCATAAACCAAACAAAACTGACCAAACTATTATTTATTTTTTATTCGTTCTCCAAATGAAATATATATATGGTTAAATATATGTTTTAGTCCTTATATTTGTTTCTCATTCTCAATTAGGTCCTCATGTTTTTTTTGTTCCAATTGCATCCTAATATTTGTAAATTTGAGATAATTAAGCCCTCTCCGTTAACTGGAACTAACGTTGTAGGCCAATTGAGAGGACTTAATTGTCTCAAATTTACAAATATTATGATGCAATTGGGACAAAGAAAAACGGAGAGAACTTAATTGTCTCAAATTATAAATATTAGGATGCAATTGGGACAAAAAAAACATGATGACCTAATTGAGAATGAGAAACAAATATGAGGACTAAAACATATATTTAACCTATATATATATATATAAGTGTTTTTTAATAAATTTTTTAATTATTTTATTATATTTATATAATTGTTTGTGATTAGTCTATTTTAAATATTTTTTAAAAATAAATTTAAATAAATAAATAAAGTAGTAGTGTACCTAAGATGCAGTTCTAGAGCCTTTGGACATGTCCTATTATTGGAGGCCCCGCTGGAGACCAATGTAACACTTGTATCATCTGTTCAAAAATCAAAATCAGTTTAAAACTTCATTTTTTAAAACTTTTTTTATTTTTTTTTCAATAATTTCTGAAATTAAAATAAGTATTCACACTGATTATCGTGATCAATCTCAATAACTGAAATAGTCAGTTTAGTTTTTTTTTTCTTTGGTGTATTATTTCTCCCAAAAATGTAAACGAAAGTTTTCTACATTAATAAACCTTGGACGAGCATTCATCTTAAAATTTTTAGAAAATTAAATAAAATTTTCCATCATATTTTAAAAGTTTTATATTTTACTAATTATATCCAAGAGAATTATTAAATAGTTAAAATATAATTAATCATTATATTTTAAACACAAATTTATAAAATAAAAATCATTATAAAATTGTGAAAAGTAAGTACCTGAAGTTGAATTAAGAGGTTGTTCCATTTTTGAATGACACGGTTGTCCTCAAGCTTTCTGATTCCTCCACAGTAGCCACCTATTCCATCTCTTTGGTCTTCATTCTTACTTCTGCTTAACTTTATTCTTCTCAAGTTTGATATTTTTGGAAATTGTCTGAATTCCACTATCAATGTATCTATCACATAATCAGTAATAATAATTAGAAGTCAATTTTAAACTTAATTTAATTTTACAAAATTAATTTGTTTGAAAAAATTTGGGTTAAATATGTTTTTTGTCCTCCAACTATTGGCAGTTTTTGTGTTTAGTCCCTCTTTCAAACTATAGTACAATTTAGTTTTTCAACTTTAGAAAATTCTGGTTTTAGTCATTTTTACCAAATTTTTTTAACTTTATTTGCTGTTTCAAACGCGTTTCTCAGTTAACATTGAAGCAAAAATGTGTCAAACAATGTAAACAATCCAAATGCTATAATGTAACGTGCTTGAAACAACAAATAAAGTTTAAAAAATTTGGTAAAAAAAACTAAAACCATAGTTTTCTAAAGTTGAAGGACTAAACTGTACTATAGTTTGAAAGAGGGACTAAACACAAAAACGGCCAATAGTTGGAAGACGAAAAACATATTTAACCCAAAAAATTTACATTCATTTATATATATATATCATAAATTGATCTTATTTTAATCGATATGAGATTTTCAACTGACAAAATCAAAATATTTTTAACATTCAATAATGAACAATTTTCTTACCATTATAATCACACTGACAACAATCTTCATTACATGAGTCCAAGTGCCCAATAACACCGTAAAACCAATCTGGAAACATTTCACAAGCCATTCAATTTCAAATATTTCCAATTACAATAATATAACAAAGAAAGAAAGTTAAATTTAGAATGATATACCATAAGGAGATTCTTCATTTGGTCTCCATTGAATCTCAATATGATCCTCTGGTTTCAAGTTTTGTAAAGAGTGAGAGACATGCAGAAGATATGGAGAAGTATGAACTGAGGGAGCTCTCACCATATCCCATTCAATCTTCGTCCCTATAAGTCTCCAACTTTCATTTTGAAACCTAACATAACATAAAATCATATCCACTTAAATAAACAAACTATAATAATATATACTTTTTTCAGTTTATTAAAACAGAAAATTTTCCATATTTCAAACAACTCTCCATTTTGCACATACCTTGCTTCAAAAGTATTAGATCGTGAGTCATAGTTGACCAGGGCATTGTGAATCATCATTCCCTACAAATACATAATATTGATTTTATATATATAATATAAGAAAAAAATTAGAAAATTTAGACCTGAAACATAAAATCTAGTAATTAGTTTTTACTCTGTAAACCTGAGCACAGGAAACCAAAACCTACCATTTCAATATAGAAATACAGACACATCATGAAGTTATGTAAAATAATTTATTTATTTTTTGTCATATGATAAATATTTTACCTGTCTCGTTTATTGAAAAAACATTTTACTTATAAAATATAGAAAGATAAAATATAAAAAATTAATTTAAAAATAATAAGTGAACAAAAAATACATATTTAACTTTAAAAAGAAATATTACAATATTATTTAGAGCTGGTTTTATACCTTGTAGACCTGAGCAGGAAACCAAAAGGTACCAGTTTGAAGAGAAAAATACAAAGACATCATGGAGTTGTTTGATTTTTGAGCAGTGAGGAACTTGCAATCTTGTAAGTATGAACAAAGACATACGTTAGGCCAATCACCAATAAAAGAACCCATTGAACCAGTTTGATTATTCTTCATCAAAAGTCCATCTTTGGCAATTTCTATGTGCCATTTCCATTCCTTGTAAACAGCATCAGAAATCACTCTTCCCCATTTCTCTTTTATGTGATTTTCCCAAAATCTATCACTTTGGCATTTTCTCTTCAACAAAACACATACCTTTGACATTGTCAAAAGATCTTTTGGAGATAGGCATTTGAGAATGAAATCCAAGGTGGATTCAGGCAAATCCAAGAGGGAGATGGGAGGAGGATCTTCTTCACTATTCATCTCCATGTTTAAGATTATAATTAGGCTAATAATATTTTCTATCACATTAATACAAGGTGAAAAAATTCACCCTTTATTAACAAGGACGACCTACTTTGATTATTATATCAACCAAAAAAATTGGGTTTTTTTTTTTATAGGCAAAGATATTATTATAAATACAAGCATATAGTCTCTTCAAAATTCAAAGGAGTATAAGTATATATATATATATATATATATATATATATATATATATATATATATATATATATATATATAATATCCATAGAGTGATGATGTGATTTTTAAAACAAAATTAGAATATTTAGATAGAATTTTGAAAAACTTAATTAAGAACAAATCACGAGTGTGAAAAGTAATTTACTTTAAATAATTGTATGGCGTGCCGGTTTGGTTAACCCTTTTGAAATGGCTGGCATTTTTATCTATTTAGGAAAATGAATGTTTATAGAATGGTATATCGTGGAACTGAAAGGTTTATATATTAAAGAAGATTGCTACAAGACAAGACAATTAAGAATAAAAAAAATGTTATGTTATGTTATCTATATATATATATCAAACAATGAAAAGATTCTTAGAATTTTTTTTACACTCAAGAAAGATATCTCGAATAAGTCAGAGAATGATGCCTTGTAATATCAATGTCAACGTTCAAGAGGTTGAGCTAAGTTGATTCAACATGTGTATGAGTTAGAACCAAATTTAAAATTTTATTAAAATAAACTAGGAGAACTTTTTTAGAAATATAATTATTCAATATAACTTTTTATGTTATAATAAATTGTATCTTTCTATTAATTTAGCTTTTTCATGTTATGGGACCAAACATATTTAGTCAAGAAGTTTAATACAATTCGAATCTTTATGATACAGTGAGGAATCATATCCACTAGAGGACACGGTTAACAAATTATAACATATTAAATACTAATAAAAAGGTTTAATATGTTATAACAAATTATAACATATTAAATACTAATAACATATTTTAAGATAAGTAATATAGATTGCTTGACTTGTTTACCCTTGAAACAAGAGAAGTATTAATAGGTTATGACATGTATTTAAACAAGTGATGAATTAGATGAATTAATTCAAACTTATATACTAATTTTCTTAATCAAATGTTAGAAGAATAAATTGTTACTTCAGTCGTAGATACTTAAAATGATATTGAGCCATTGTATCAAATTTGGTAGAAAACAAATTGGATTGGTTTTAACATGTTATATTTTTATTCACTCTAGGCAACAAAAACATTTGATAGTTTCAATAACAACTTATAAAACTTTTGATATTGGCGGTACCTTATGAAGGTGCAGGAAGAAAGAGTCTCATTTTCTTTTTTGCTTACAACAGAGGAATGAAGAAAGTAATTCTGAAATATTTTCATGAATTAGAGACAGTTTTAATAAACTTAAAAAATCTATCAGTAAGGAACATTTTCACAAAAAAGTTTAAAACTGTCCCAAATGCAATTTATAAGTTTTTGAAATGTCCATCGCAAAAGTGCGTTTGAGTATAAACAAAAATAAATGCTACTCATCTCCCATTATTTAAACAATAGATAAATTGTGGGACGCAAGAAGCAAGGGCATGATAATATTATACATAGGACTTCTCCAACAGATTAATATCATCAATTATATATCCATCACTGATTCATTAATGTAATTTGGTAATCAGTAGACAGACAATGAACTTGGACAACATACATTTTGGATATTTAAAACGAAAAGGGGCTAATAATAATTATAATAATAACAAAACCCTCATTGCACAATAACTGACTATAAAGCAAGACTTTTAATTGAAATATTTTTAGGAAACTACCAATGAGCATAGAAAATGTGCTACTGAGCCCCTTGTCACAATAGATACAACAAGAGAGAAGTTGGGACTGGTGGGAGTAAGTGGAGGCTTCTGGTATCATTGTAATTTGTAGAGCCCTGTTTGTCTGAAGCATAAGATAGTAAAATTTATTTCCAAATCTTTACAGATTTGTCATGGCTTGCAGAAGCAACCATCCCTGTGACGGGTGATTGTGCTAATGCAGATATCACACACTCATGAGCTGGAATTGTCATACATCTATTCTCAACCATGTTCCATAGCTCCAATGACTGCAATGTATCGGTGAATAAAATCAGAACATATAATTTACTAATTTCCATAACACACTAGACGATAAAAATAAATTAAATCATTAAATATTTTAAACATAAAATTCAATTTAATAAACAAGTCAAAAAATAATTAAGAATTATACCTTTTATTTAACTATTACAACATTAGCTTATTTTATTTTTAATATATTATTTATATGTTCTTGAAGATGCTCAAATTATCTCGAAACCTTAACTCCACTATTAAGAATGTTCGTCATGATTCCCAGGACCCATATACCCACTTTGCCTTAAAAAACCTCATCGTATTCTTGATAAAGATTTACAAGATGAAAACTCTTCCTATAGTGGAACCACACAAATATACTCATCATTTGAAAACTCAGAAGGGAGAGACCCTAGTTATTCTGATTTACTTAATATCTTGGTGGCCACTACAACGGGATTAGAGACCAAAACTAAGGCAATATATGACTGTCCTGATGATGAAGTCATTTCCTCTGCCATAGTAGAAACTACAAGTCCATCACCCTAGGTGATATCCCTCCTAGCAGGTGGAGAAGACTGACCTCGAGATCAGGTTAGACATCAGATTGATGAAACACTCTAATTCATACAAAGTGATTGAATTTGCGGTCGAATGACTAGCACCCTAAGAATGCTGTCATGATTTAGGTGCTATCCAACAAAACCAATTCCATGAATCAAATACTAATGTGGCAATTCTCAGCTTTGCATGAAGAATTCATTGGAGACAGAGTCATCAATGACATGGAAATCCGGCAATATTTCTTTAAGATGAAATTTTTTTCAATCAGGATGAAAGACTTAGACAAACATTTTCATAGAATGAGCCATAGATTTTATCTTCTCAACGGTGTAATGATCCCTGTCTAAATAATACTTATGTGGGATCATTATCAGAAATACTACCTCAACATAACCAAATAGCCATGGTCACTCACAAGAATTTCTCAGCGTTGACTATTACCAGAGTCAAGAAACATATAAACTCCAATTAATTAATGACATAATGGAAATCAACAATTTTTTAATTGAATCATCGTCCAATTCATCTCAAGTAACAAAATGCTCCTGTAATACATTGTTAAGTAATGTGTAATACAATTTCTGACAAGAACATAATACTCCTGTAAGAAAAGGTGTGATAAGTGTGTTTGTAAAATCCCCCAATCAAGAGTTCTATGTAAAGATGTTTTCTTCCAAAGATCTCTCTGAACACCTACTTTATATGATTCATATTATTAGTCCCCTCCTTAGATGCTAGTATGATCTACACTTGCCTCTATTGAAAATCTTGAGTATCAAAAAACGCTTATGAAAATGATCTATTTTTTATCAAGTTATTTATGATTTGACAAATAGGAATACCCACGATGAGACATTATATGCCATGGAGACTCGTGATTGGCTCAAAGACGTGGTATTTCTGTTTATCCTAAGAGTAAGGGGCTTAGCACCAAAATGGTATCACAGCCTAACCGATTTTTCAAGCAAAGGGTCCAGATAATATGAATCATAGGTGGAGGGCACAAACCATGGAATGATTAAAAACTAAAAGCAAATGATTAAGAAAGGAAAACATATGTACAACAAAGGGAAAAAAGCAAATAGTGTGCGAATGTTTTTCTACTTGGAGTATACTAAATTAATGGACTTTGTTTAGATAAAATTTAAAAATGGAACTAGGCATGAAAAACGGTGAAACTAAATGGATTTAAAGTAGTTTGGACTGAGTATGGACTCATGAGATAATTGGATTGTTTTATCAACATCAGAATAGCTTAACCATCCTTTATTTTTATTTCCAACAACAATTTTCTTTGGTGGGTGGCATGGTTCAATCTCTGTCACATATTCCTGTTTTCTACCACGAAACTTAACAAAACTTAATTGCCTTTAATTTAATTCTCACATCTTGATAACCTAAAAAAAACTTAAACTCATTCTATACTGTCAAAGCATGCAAAGGTTATTGTAAAGAATTATATATAAGGAAGGATAACTCCAAGAGTATTAAGTTTTTTTATTTATTGAATAATAAGGATCCTCCAATTAAATATATTTTATAAAATTATTTAATATATTTCTATTATTTAAAGGAAATTTAAGTAAATTATTAAATTATTTAAATCAGACTTAATATTTAATAAAAAAAATGTAAGCACAGAAATCCACTAGAAAAAATAATTTAAATGCAGTGCAAAACAGTGACATAAGAAAAATATCACTTAAACACATACTCAATGCCAAAAAAGTATAACTAATAGTGAAGGTTGAAAAACAGATGGGCAACAACTCTACTGCCAACAATGCAAATAATGCGTGAATGTTTTTCTAGTTGAAAGTATTAAATGGAGTTTATATTTAACCAAAATTAAAAACGGGACTTTTAGAAATTAAAATCAGCCCAATAAAATGGATGTAAAGTGGTTGGGATTGATGTTAAGGACCGGTATAAAATAATTGACCTTTTATTATCAGCCTTAGAATAGTTTAGCCTGTATTTCTTATATCTCCAACTAAAGTGTGATGGTATAGTCTCTATCACACATTCCTCGTTTCTTACAAACTGAACAAAGTTAAACGCCCATGAATTTAGTTCTTACAGCTTGATAACCCAAAAAGTAAAATGTATGCTCATATCCCACATAGTAAACAAAGTTTGTTGTGAACAAAAGACACGCACACCCAAATATAAATGGAAGGATTACTCTAAGATTAACTATAAATCGTCATCTTCTATGTTTTTTCTCGGCTCAGTAAGTAATCACTTTTAACAGTTTGATTATGAGAAGAAATGAATGGAGGAAGAAAGTTTTTCATAATTACTTCACACATATAAACCAAATAAACAATAAAAGAAGTGAAAATGAATAGCAAATAACAAAGCTTCATAGGCACATACATACCTGGTATCCTCCAATAACCAAGAGAGTTGAGTAGCTTGGGTGAAAGACACAAGAATGATACATGTTTCCACTGGAATTAAGTTCATGAATGCACTCCCCAGATGCAAGTGACCACACTTTGACAGATTCTTGACTCACAGATGCCAAGTAATCTCCATTTGTATCCCAACAGACACAATGTACGTCTGCAGAGTGTCCCTAGAAATGCATTAAAATATAATTATTACAATATATTTATCACAAAACAATAGGACAGGAATTTTATTATTTTCTTAGATTTTGAAGTTGTGTCCATGTTAACACCTGAAACATGTGCATCTGCCTATCAGTCTCAACATCAAAGAGAGACACTAGACTCCCACTTGCTGCAGCCAGAAGTTGACCAACCCTTGGCTGAAACCTCACCTGGGTAGATCCTCCCTGCTTGATTAATTTAATATTGTTTAGAATTGAGGAAAAGCATAATTCATATATCTAGATAACTAAAAGTAAATTTTGTAACTGACCTTAAAAACTCGGCTGCAAGAATATTGGTTAATATTCCAGAAACGGATCTCATTGTTATCATCACAGGAACAGAAAAGATCATTTTTCTTTGGGTGAAAATCAAGGGACACCACGTGTGAAGTATGGCCACTATATGCCTGTAAAGAAAAGGTTGGCTGCAAAAGTAACAGTCAATGGTAAGTCCACTTACAACGAAACCAATAATTGAAAAAGCTACTTCTTTTCGCAGTGCAAGAGCTATATAAGATTTAGCACCCAATTTTCATGTACAGCTTAAAAGCTCCAAAACAATATATTTAATTCAGAGCAACACATTTCAAAACAAGTTTTATACACAGGGTAAAAGAAAAACTTCTAAAGAAGGACACCTGAACATACAACAATAACAATAATCAAACCAGATTTAACGTAGTTAATTCTTTTTTTTAACTACGGTTCAAACTACAATCTTTTGAAAAGCCAGCAACCGTAGAAACAAACCATCAGCATAAAATTCAGAGAAGAGTTCTAACTTCCAAAATATAACTTTCACAAAAATACCATGGGTTCTCGATTATACCACATTTTTAAAGTTCAAAAATCATTGGTCAAGAAAAAGAGGTTTACTGAAAGTTGCATGTCTTGACTAGCAAACATGTATGTCTTAGTTATTTATAGTATAATTAGAATCAATCAATGACCTAACTAAAGCAATTTTAGTGGTCACCATACAATCAACTACCTATTTATCAATGTGCAAGATATGTTATTATGTTAACTACTGATATGTACCATCAGGGTCCATAATATTGGAGACAAGGACTAATGAATTATATTTTGCTTGAATCTGTTGGAGGTTTGGAGCCAGGCCAACATAGAGAAAAGTTAAAATCAAGGCTTTCATACAATCTCTTTTAGTTGTTGACTCTGAAACCTGAAGATAAACAACACTTTCCAAGACATAAAATGATATAAGGTGTCCGTGACCATTGAGAGAGAGGAAGAGATTTAAGAACTAAGTTGAAAACCTAAAGCACGACATAGACTCAATGGAAAAAATTACACAGTAAATAGAATATAAATTTATAACTATCAAAAGGAAAAGAATCTACTTATTCCAAGAGTACTGATAAATACCACTGAAGGACATTTTTTTGTAAATTGAATCTGATAAGCTCAGTTCTTAGATTAAGAGATTGAAGTGGATAAAGTGTACAATATTTTAAGTAATGTAAAAACTTGTTGATAAATTATAAACTAACTTCATTTTAATGGATACTTTACTCTTTGAAGTATACAAGTAAATTAAGTTGCAAGATTAGAAGTCTATGAATGCTTAATTGATCTGAAATTTGGTACGTGATCATGAAGATATAATCATTCAAGAAAGCAATCAAGAAAAGTAAACATTCAAGAATTGCACTTTTTGATGGAGTAAATGAATTCTTTCATTTTTCCAAAGTAATCAAACTACAGTCTAGTCTCCATTGACACAGGTCATTTCGTTTAACAGAAAGCAGATCTAATTTTCATATCAAGGAAAGAAAAGGAAAGGTCTGCAATAAGAAGAGAATAACTTACATCAGCAGCATCCCACAACCGAACAGTTGTATCAAATGAAGATGTTGCCAGCTGAGTTGAATTCGGTCTGAAGCGAACATCAGTAATAATAAGATTGTGTTCCTCTGGTGTACTCTCTGTTTGCAGTGTCTCCATGTTCCACAGAACAACCTAATAACAAGAAATAGAATGATAAGTATAATTTACAACGTACTACTAGGACTTTAAATTAACAAGGACCAAAAATAGAAAAAAAAAATTGGAGAACTAATATCAAAATCAAAATTTTATACATTTGCAAGTACAAGCAAACATACTAGACCTGCTAGAAATATTTCCATAACAATCTTATAAAACAAATTTACAATTTGCAAGGACAAACAACCATTTTATTCATCTGCTCAAAGGCCAGATTCTTTATTTGAATAAAGTATTAATCCAACCGAAAGGATGATAAGTTCATCAAATCAATTGGGTATACTATTTCTCTTCATTTTTTTCTTTCTCAAAATCTTTCTCATTTTGGACTAAACCTGGAGATCCCACAGAATATGAAGACCACAAAATGCCTGCATGAAGCTATCTTTTTTTATTGAATATAGCATCTCATAAAGGGGTATGAATTTTCATTGTCTAGAAATAGTGCGAATAAAAAAATTCAAAATGTTTTTCTGGGTATTTTTGAGACAGACTAATTTTTGCAACTCAAAAAGTCAATTAATCGATGGTCAATGTTAAGTATAAAACAACCACCAATCAGTCTTAATATAATAAAAAAGGCCCTATGACTAAATGGTTGATAGTTTGGCCCCACCCTATTTTCTAAGTAATTGTTTAATTACAGCAGGACATATTAATTGCATTAGGGGGTGCAACGGACATAAATCATTCACGAACATTCCTCCATTAACTTATGCTTTCAGAACTTACTCTTAACATTGAGTATATGCAGCAAACACAGGAAAAGACAAACAAATACCTAAGCTTTTAATCTTTAGCTTTTCAACTTAATTGGAGGGTGGTATTGGGTAAACTAATTAATATTTGTTCTTGTCCCAAGTGTTATATGCTGATGAGAAGAGTAAAAGTTGCGTTTTCTCCCTATAGGAAGGGACACCATGCCTGTTAAAATCACAAGGCATATATGTCCATTTTATAAGATTTCGCATGAAATGTATGAATGCCTAAAAGGTACGGGCAGTTATCACGTCAATACGAAATCATCAACTGCAGCTGATTCATTAATATTGAAATGCATCAAAAAATTTAAAATAGGTAATTAATCTTGTTAAGTTTTAAACTACAGAAAAAAAAATATATTCAAGTTTACATTTCACTAGCAGAAATATAATTCGTGATGCTAGTGTCTTTTAACTATTTTGAAACTCTGCTATTTCTTTAAACCTGTTAAGTTAAAAAACCAAATATGTTCTACCTTTTTGTCATGTCCAGCACTAGCCAATATTTTCCCATCTGAAGAGAAATGACAGCAAACAACTTTGCTGTTGCTTTTGCGGATAGAACTAACTTCACTGAAGGAAAAGCCTGAAACGGGAAGCAATATAGACAGCAACCTGGTCAGCGTGAATGGTAAAAATTTATACACGCATAAGAACATGAGATCACCTTTCGAAGCATCTGTAGCATGCTCAGAAGGGTTCCGTTTCAATGTGCCAAACAAGTCCCTTCCATCACCATCATCCTGTGAGAGAAATGATTCCACATTATCCTCTAAGGAGCCAACATCCCCAAAATGTTCCATGTCATCCTGCAACTAGAAGGATATAAATTATTAAGATTCAAGAACTATTATCTGTAACTTAAAAGATTCTGCTGATGATTTGCGTTACGTAAACAAAATATTCTAATGATACTTTTAGGAAACAATATTATTTTCAGAGAACTACGAAAAGAAAATCCAAACTTCCTTATTTCAGCAATTTTACAAAATGGTTAAAAAGAAACACTTTTCACTAGATTATTCCAGTTACAAGAATCTTAAATCTAAAAAAACTGCCCACTTTTCCCTCCTAGCTTCCTAATGGACTCCTTTCAACTAACTCTTAGTTGTAAAAACTACCTTACAGCTACATTCTAAGTTTTTCTTTTAAGACATCTATTACTTGTAATCTTATCTCCGGCCTAACAATACCACCCTCGTCAAGATAGTTAAAATCGAGATTATGGTTAGGATCATGAAAGACTTACAAAATCGTAAAATTGAAATACATATCATAGATTTTACTTTATTAAAAAGTGTGTGTGTGTGTATCTTAATTGAGTTTTATTTTAATTGAAATTCATTTAGCAAGGAAGGTAACAACTTTAATTTTTAATTAGGTTTGTATTTTGTTTTAATCGAAACTGCATTCACAAAGAGAGTGAATAGGTGGTGCAGCTGAAAAATAAAGGTAAATTTTAATTACATTAATTTTTAGTTGGTGGTGTAGTGGTTAACAAGACACGTAATAAGGTGAATTTTTAATTGCATTATCTTTTAATTGAATCCACTCACCCAAGAAGGTGAGCAGGTTATGCAATGAGTAATTTAGAAAAAACGGCAATCCAGAAAATTTTACGATTTTGTTCCACAATCCTAACGAATTTGTTGTGCCACGATCATACCTGGAATTTGAATCAGAAATACTACGTAAAATTTTATGATCTTCTCGTTTTATGAGTTAAATCTTGATTTTGACTACAATGACCGTCATCATAAACAACCTTGTCCTCAATGTCAAAATTAGGAAATCAATTTTGAGTAGAAGTTGAATTATCCCACATGGATTCCTCAACTGGTACATCAATTGAGTGATCGTCCAACTACCTTGAATTTAAGCTGGAATGAACACAATTGTAGGTCCTTGCAATTATATTGGTAGTGCAGCTTCCACAAAAATGATGCCCTATTACCTTCCTAAGTTGAGATACGTTGAACACAGGATGAATTCAAGCTTGTTGCAAAATTGTAATTTGAAAGCCACCTCATCGATTTGCTTAAGAACCAAATATGGTCCATAGAAATGTGCTGAAAATTTTGGAAGAATCTTGATAGAGTTTTGTCTATGTGGCTGAATTTTTAGATACACCAAATCACCTAGTTTGAACTTGGAAGGTTTGCAATTAACATTAGCATGAATTGTCGTTTGAGTTTGTGCTCTATGTAAATGAAATTTCGGTTGTCTCAAGTGTAAACCTAGTTGTTGAAGGGGGAGGATGACCATAAACCACCACAACAGGAATACAGTTAATAGCACTTTGAAAACTGGTATTGTATCATTATTCTGTGCAAGGGATAATTTATACCCAAACTTTTGGCTCATCAAAACCAAAGCAGTGTAGATAAGTTTCTAAGGTCCTATTGAATAAGTGAGCTAGATTCTTGAATGTCCTCCATTAAGCAAAGAATGATACTCATAGTAACTCAGGAATCCACTATTATGATGCTGCCAACACTAGTCCTCCTTTGTAATATACCCGCTCATGTTGCAAAGTATAATGGGGGTACTGGTTTGGACCCTTGGTTAAATCCTCCTAGACTTTTGACGAAAAAGGGTCAAGATTAACCTCCTCGTCAATAGATTTTGTTAGAATAATTACTGATAGGTATTATCTTTTAGGCTAGTCTACTAAATCATTAATGAGTTGTACCTAGTTCTATACCTAGAAGTCTAGTGCAGACTCTTGGTGTTCCATGTACTCTTGTGTTTTCATTATAAATAAAAGATAATGAGATGGATCATATGAGCCCTCAAGAATATATTTTTATCAATTTTAAATCTCAAGTTGGTATCAGAGCAGGAACCTGCTCTGGTTTCTGTCCTAGGTTGTCCACCAGCATTATCATTGTTGTTCGCATCTGTCCGGTACCATTTGTCGTTGTCTGCAGTTGTCTTGTCACTATCTGCAGTTGTCAACTGTAGTTTGAAGCTCTTCAACTTGGTTCTCTGCCATCTTACATCTGTCCGCCGTCATCCGCCGTCATTGTTCCGTCCGACGACCACTGGATCTGGTTCGCCTCTTCACGCGATGACCAACCCCACCGGTGTTGGAGTCTGATTCTCCTCCACGCTTCGCCATGCGCAACTTCTTTGTGCGCGGCGAACAGGCTCGTATTGTTCACGCGCCGCCCTCTGCCCCCCGAAAAGTCACCGCAACACCTCCATAGCTGTCACTTGGGCCTCCTCTTTCTGTTCTACCCCTCAAAACCTTGCTTCAGTGAAGTCCAGAAGCTCCCCTTGAAGAAAACCCTAAGAAACCCTCTAGGGTTTTCTGGTTCCTCCTCTCTCACAGTTCCTTCTTTTTTATCAAGAATGGCCTCTGGAAGTGTTCTTTCTTTCTCTAGAAGTCCCTCAATTACTTTCGAAAAGCTAAATGGGAAAAATTATTTGTCTTGGTCTGCTGCCGTGGAAATGTGGTTCCTCGGTCAAGGACATTATGACCACCTTGAGCAGGATGGAAGCCAAGTACCTTCTGAAAAAGTTGAACAATGGAAACAAGACGATTTCCAGTTGTGTGCCCTATTGTGGCAATCTGTGGAACCCGACTTTTGATATCTCTTAAAGCCTTTAAAACATGTCACTCTTTTTGGAAGAAAGCTCAAAGATTAACATCTGCATGGCGAATCTTCACTTGACTTACCAATCTTCTAGATTGTGGCGTCCTTATCCCTGTTTTATTCCGCATTCATTCTTCTTTGATTTATTTTTGTCATGTCTTTTGAAGATTCAAATTCAGAAAAAATCGTACTCTTTCCCAGACAGGATCGTATCACCAATACTGAATGGCTAGGACCAGAGCCATAAAGTTCTTTTTCATATATAGACTTTGGGAGAGAGGTTTTTGCCAATGCTTTGCTGAAAAGAGCTATGGGTCTTTTGTCTTGGAATAAGACAACCACCAACCCTTTCCCAGAAGTGTTGCATTCACTGGGAAAAGCTTAGAAAAATAGAGCATCCCCAAAATTGTAGTAATAACGACTGGAAGTCCTATATCGACTAAAGATAAGGCCAATTTATAATACATAAGTGGGTACAAACCTCACTTTAAAAGCCAGTTTTGTTAGGTTGAGTTAGGCTTAAAGTCCACTTTTTAACATGGTATATTAAAGTCATGGGTTAGAGTTTATCCTAGCACGATTTGTGTTTAGTGGGCATATCATTCCACCAGCTATTAGACCACCCATTAATGTCTAGTCCCACGCATGAGATTTATATACCTCGGTGTGAGGAGTGTTGAAAGTCCTACATCAACTAGAGATAAGGTCAATTAATAGTATACAAGTAAGTGCAAACCTCACCTTAAAAGCCAGTTTTGTAGAGTTGAGTTAGGCTTAAAGCCTACTTCTTAACAATAACTATATGCAACTGTCTAAAGGCATCTAGGCTGTCTTGAGTGCACTCAAATTTTTTTTTTTATGAAGTTGTCAAAGGTATCGCTATCTTGCCATAATTCCATATAAAATGTCAATGATATTTGTTAGACCAAAAAAATCCTGTCAAGGCTCTACTGCTCTTATGAATAGACCACTACAATATAGTTTGAGTCTTTTCAGGATCCATGGAAACTCCTTGTTATGAAATAACATGACCCAAATACCTAGTATAATTTTGTCTATCAAATATCATTAAAAATCACATTGACTAAGAAATTGCTCTAAAACTGATTGCATTGCACAATAAAAAGTAGTTGGGGATTGATTAAACAAAAGGCACAACCAAACAGTTATAATGCTCTTGATGTGTTCTAAAAGTTGTTTAGTGTACATCTAGCTCATACATCCTGATTTGGTGATATCCTCTTCTTGAGTACAAAAATATTTAGGACCTTATTTGAAAAAGTTGTTTTATTTAGGGTTCTGTAATCAGTACAGACTTTACAACTTCCATTCTTTCTCTTGACTAAGAGCATAAGGCTTGAGTATGCGTTGTTACTAGGACAGATGATGCCACTTGTCAATGTTTCTGCTACTTGCTTCTCAATCTCATTTTTATGAAAATGAGGGTACAGGATTTATCCTTGCTTTAAAATGAATGCAGTAGTGAACTGCTACAATGAGAGCCAAACCAAAGTTCTACAAATAACACCGCATACTCATTTAAGATTTGTTGAAGTGGCCTGTCCTCAGCTGCAGAAACCATAATTGCAGGTGTTTTTCCTTGTTGCTTTTCTAAATTTTTAGTGGCTTGTGTTCAACTATCCAAAGTATGTTTCTATTTTTATCGGCATCAACCTTTTGATCTTGATGAGAAAAAGTTATGGTAGGGGTCCAATTGACCTTGACGCCCCCTAAAGGCACCCAGGTCATGCCAAAAAGGACATCTACTCCCCCTAATTCAAACAGAAAAACTCCCCTGAAAAAATTTAATCACCCATCCTCACATTCAGGTCACTTGCATTGGCTTTGAGTTTGCTTTTCCTACCCATCTCCCAATCTCACCTTATTATAAGAATTTGTTGGATCAATTTTCAACACCAGATTGTATACCAAACCTATTGATAAGATGCTGTGACTGGTGCCACTGCCTTACACCCTAATGTTCTTGTGATATCATTGTTTGCAGTTGAGTCATACCCCTAACTGCACAAGTTGATAACCCCAACCATTGACAGTCTAACTCTCAGTTTTCAGCCTCTTTTCTTTCAAGAAAATCTTCTTCTACTGCCACTAATTGCACTATCTACCCTGTCTCATTAATTAGTTCATTTTCAGCCAAAAGATCAAACCCCAAAACTCTTTTCTGGATGACACTGATGATTGGACAAAAAGCTCCAACACACCGATAACAAAGATTCCCTTCTCTTGATGTGTTCAGGAAATGAAAGATTCCTGGTTTCCCTAATCCTTGTACCTGCCTAGTCTGAGCCAGGGTTGGCCACTGATGATCCGAAGAATGTTTTTTCACCCTCTTGCCTTGTTTGACAAGACCCATTGGACAAGTGTGCATTGAGCGTCCTTCCTTGAGGGTTCATTAGAGAAACAGTTTCTCTTCCACCTTAACATCAGAATCCTAAATTATGTTCACAATACGAAGGTCCACTGATGTGTTGTGTATCCTTCATAGCCTCCTCCATGTCTTGTACAATTTCCATGGCTCAAATCAGGTCTTCTGGGTCATATGGATGAACCTGATTTTGTATATTCTGATGTAACCCTGCAAAAAAATACCCAACCACTTGATCTTTCAATGTTCAATTTCATTGAGATACCAGGATTTCAATTCTTGGATGAAATCTTCTACACTCCCAATCCATCTAATTGCAGCTAATGTCTTAGAAAATATGCTTTGCCCACTAGCTCCAAATCTCCATAACAGTGTTGTTGCAAGATCTTCCCAAGAAGGGTTCTTGGAATTTTGTCGCCAGAATCTGAACCAATGGTCAGTGTTTCCTTCCATGCCAATTAAGGTTATTCATAACTTTCCCAACCTTTTGATGTTCCATACTTCAAAAAAATTTCCACTCTCGCTATCCATCATAGTAGATCACTCCTGTCAAACATCGACAACTCTACCAATTTTATCCAAGGGCATTGTTGTTCTTCCTTGTCCCTATTAGATCCATTATTGTCGATGTCCTCCTCTTCTCTTTTCTATTCACCATTGACTAAGTTTCCTCCTGCATTTGACAGTTTCCTTCATTTCTTAACTTCAAGAAGCAATTCCTTTGTTTCAGAGTTTGATCATGGTTAGTAGCGTACTCTTGTGGCAAGCTATACAAGCCCATGGTCATAAATAATGTCTTGTGGTTCTCAAGATCCTTCGTAAAAGGGGCTCAACAAAATCACGTCAGGCAGCATGATGTCAACCAAAACAAGAACACCAGACCCTCAATTGTCATGGGGCAAAGAGTGTTCTAAGATATTGGCAGTCACCACAGTGATATTGTGTGCCATTGGAATAAAGGACACAAACCTCACTCCAAACTGATGCACATGTCTCATGGTTATGGAAAATGGTTTGAGTGAGACATGAATAAGTGGATTTAATAGCCCTATGGAAAATGGTTTTATCCATTGTTCTTGCTTTTTTGTAGGAACAGATTCAGCAGCGGTGGCACACCACTTAACCATAACCCGATTTTGGAAGAATAAATAGAATAGTTAAACCCATCCATATTCTCAATACTAAGAATATGGTTAGAAAATATGGGAGAATCTGTTCTAGAGGTTGATGTGGTATTGAAAGAATTTTTTTCTGGAAAACAACGGAGAAAATAAATATGGTTAACCGGATTTTGGAAGCCTATAATTAAGCCCATCCATCTTCTCAATACTAACAATATGGTTAGAAAATATGGGAGAATCTGTTCAGAGGTTGATGTGGTGTTGAAAGAACTTTTTTTTCTGGAATATTGTTAGAAAATATGAAAGAATCTGTTCTAGAGGTTGATGTGGTGTTGAAAGAATTTTTTTTTTCTGGAAAACAACAAAAAAAAAACAATATAGTTAACCGGATTTTGGAAGCCTAAGTAGAATAGTTAAACCATCCATCTTCTCAATACTAACTATATGGTTTGAAAATATGGGAGAATCTGTTCTAGAGGTTGATGTGATGTTGAAAGATTTTTTTTTTTTCTGGAAAACAACAAAGGAAAACTTGCCAAAGAAAAAGGTGGTTGTCGGAAAACTCGCCAAAGATGGCACCAAAACATAGAAAACACAATCTGAGAGGTTCATGAAAAGAAATCCTTCAAATACATTAGGTCTATCAAGTCAACATGATTTTGAAAAAGGCTCTAGATAACATGATAGGATATAATGTGATAGGATAAGAGGGGAGCAGGATAGAAGTAAACAGATTAGGAATTAGTGTTAGTTGGTTAGTTGGTTGGGGAGCTTTAAAAGAAGATAGGGAGATCTTGTGTCTGACAGTTTTTGGATAATTTTGTAGATTGAGCTTTAGTTCTTTGTGAAAGAGAAACCCTTGAAGGAGAGAGTGCTCTCCTATTTTTGTATTCTTTGGTTTTAATAATAATATAGTTCTATTTCCAGTAATCTGGTGAGTGAGTGTGTACTGTTTTGAGTGATAGATAGATTTCTTGATCAAAGAAACCTATCATAACATGTTAAACTTTATGGAAGAGAAAAACATTAAGTCGAAACCATATGTTTACGAGACAGCACAAGTACCTTTATTTATATTAGGAAAGAAGAATCAATACAATAAATAGAGAATTCTATGATAACAAATATATGATATGGGAGTAAATAAAAAATTCCTAATAATACATATAAAATCTAGACATTCCTGATTATATAGGATTAGCTCCGTATTTCTATAATTATAACAGTCTCATAAGGGTACTTAATCATTAAAATTAAAATAATACTACAGTTTTTTACAACAAATGTTTAATTTGGAAGCAACAAGTGAAGTAGATTCATGCTCCTCAAGTATAAAATTATCAATTTGATTTACCAGTTGATTTGTGGAAGATGCAAGACCACCCGGTCCATCAGTACCATACATCATCAAGCCTTTGGATACGCCAGCAACATTCTGCAAGTTACCCGTCATTGCAACTCCATCACCAGGAGTATGAGTCGATGGAGTTGATGGTTGAGAATTAGAAGGGCCAAGTGTATTTCCTGTTCCAGTACTGTTTGCAGGTCCTGAAGATGTAGGTCCCTTCCTTTTCCGGTTATTCTACAAAATGGTCGGCAATTGATTATCGCAAGCAAGGGAAAAAGCATTTGAATAGAAACTGCTAACTCGTATAACTTTGGTCAAACAAAAAAGCAAAAGTATCTAATACTGATATCATTTTAAGCATAAAAGTAAAACCTGAATCAATTGTTGTGGATGCAAAGGATCCTGTTGTTGCTGGGAGGTGGATTGTTGGATCTGTGGCAAGTTGATCTGCATCAAAAATGACAAAATAATCATATTAACACAGAGAAGAAATGAAATTTCTATTATAAAACCAATTTAATTCTTGTATCAAACTTCTATAAACAAAATTTTCTATTTAGGCAGAGTAACAAGCTAAAATATTTATGGGTACCTTTAATAGAAAATTCTTTAAACTTTCTCATGGCTAGAGTATATCAAGAAGACAGAAACTCTGACTTGTTCTACAATTTGTCACTCCAGTAGTAAGTGCAACTAATTGTTTCAATCAAATCTGTGCCATGCCACATTACATGACTACAAGGAATATTTATTTAATTTTCAGAAAAAATGAATAATTGACAACTTCACAAAACTAGTTCTAGTTATTCATATTAGGAAATATTCAGTAACAAAGTATACGCCCTAGAATTAGGCTCATTTAATTGTATTATTTTATTTTGATAGGATGTCCCATAAACCTTGGGATAATATGAATCTAGTTTCTCTTTCTTCTAAGAAGCTTTCGGTAGATATTTAACTCTTTATCTATCTTCTAAATTGTGAATAACATTCCACATTTTCCAATTTCATACATGGTCACAGCAGTTCAGTTCAGAAATAGGACTGCATCTGCTTTTATATAAGCTACCTGAATGCATTCTCAGTCAGAGGCACACATGGTATGTGTTATCTATTTTAATCGATTAAGGAATTAACATAATCGATTAAAACAGAGAATTTGGCCTAATCAATTAAGGAATTAACCTAATTGATTAAATGCATTAGTTTTGCATCTTTGCTATATATACATATATAATTCCTTTTGTAAGCACGTGAAACATTCTTAAAACTATTGTGAAACAAGAACACTTTGTGAGAATTTGTTAGGTACCTAGGTTTGGAACCTAACCAGAACACACTCAGAAGATACAAATAGTAATGGAAGAATGGGTTTTTTGTATTATTCACAGTAAAAGAATCCTCTTTACAAAGAATGGGTTGGAAGCATAACCTCCCTCTACATGCTAAAGACCTGACTTTACACAAAAACACTCGATACCCTCTACAGAGTTACAAGAGCTCTATTTATAGCATCTCTGACCCGCTCCCCTCTTACAACTGACACCCCCACACCCTTAACTCCTAAACCCCATCTATCCTATCCTCCTATATCCTACATTACACCCGCTACAGAACAACCTTGTCCTCAAGGTTGGAAACAAGAAGCTTGATCTCATGGCTCCTCTTCATCATCTTGTTATCATATGAAGGGAACCCACCGGCTATGCCCTCCAATTCAAGTCAGGAGGCTTGGATGGTGGTCGAAATGAGAGACAAAATTTATGGGACCATTTTCGTGTCTACATTATTTCCTTGAAGGTGAGGAGCTTCTTATTCTTTCCTGTAAAATAACTTCTTCGACCATTCGGTGCACTCCCCCTTACCTTTATATCATTCGGCTCCTTCCCCCTGTCTTCAACGGTTCGGCTCTCATACCCTTCAACCGTTCGGCTCGCGTTAACAACCCTTGGAAAGTTGCAGCAAGATCTTTCTAAGAAAATTACTTGGATTTTTTCTGCCAGGACTTGAACCCCTGTTCTGTCTTGTCTTCCAGGTTCTTTGAAGGTTGGGTTTGTATTGAATTTTCTCCTTTATCTGAGGATTGTGTTGCTTTCTTGATGTCCGGAAGAAGTTCCTCTCTTCTTTCCTTTCTTCTTTCCTCTCTCCGTTTTAGGCATTTTGAGTAAGGCAGATTCAGGGTGTTCCATATTGACCCACCTTCAAAGTGGCTCCCGATTGGCCTGGGTGATTGACCCCTATTACCGCTCAGCTTCTCCTGTTGATACCTTGGGTTGGACCCTGTTATCGTGGTGATTGGCCTCGGACCACTCGGAAATTCTCGATTGGCCTGGGTTATAGCAATCGGCCTCGGATCGTGTCACCTCACAGCTCGATCGTCCCCAAGACAACTAGTTTTCTATCCCATTCTCGTTCCTTACCTTTGCGCCTCCCTGGAACTCCTCAACATCCCTTGCGATCCGCATCGCCACCATCAATTCCTGCGGGTCATGCGGTCGGACTTAATTCCAGATGTCCTCTTGCAATCCCACCAGAAAATATCCGAACAGCTCCTCGTCCGGCACACTCTTCGTTCGACCCGCAAGTCTCTTGATGTCTTGTACATACTCTTCCACCGTCCCCGTCTCTTGAAGCCTTGTACATACTCTTGCTGCCAGGACTTGAACCCATGTTCTGTCTTGTCTTCCAGGTTCTTTGAAGGTTGGGTTTGTATTGAATTTTCTCCTTTATCTGAGGATTGTGTTGCTTTCTTAAATGTCCGGAAGAAGTTCCTCCCTTCTTTCCTTTCTTCTTTCCTCTCTCCGTTTTAGGCATTCTAAGTAAGGCAGATTCAGGGTGTTCCATATTGACCCCACCTTCTCAGTGGCTCCCGATTGGCCTGGGTGATTGGACCCTGTTACCGCTCGGCTTCTCCTATTGATACCGTTGGGTTGGACCCTGTTACCGTGGTGATTGGCCTCGGACTGCTCAACAATTCTCGATTGGCCTGGGTTATAGCCATCGGCCTTGCATAGTGTCACCTCACAACTCGATCGTCCCCAAGACAACTAGTCTTTTATTCCGTTCTCATTCCCTACCTTTGCGCCTCCCTAGAACTCCTCAACATCCCTTGTGATCCGCATCGCCACCATCAATTCCTGCGGGTCATGCGGTCGGACTTGATTCCGGACGTCCTCTTGCAATCCCACCAGAAAATATCCGAACAGCTGCTCGTCCGGCACACTCTCGTCCGACCTGCAAGTCTCTTGAAGTCTTGTACATACTCTTCCACCGTCCTCGTCTCTTTCAATGCCGCCAAATGCTCCACAATGGTTCCAAACCTTATCACCAGCGCTTCCTTCAAACCATCCCATGAACGATTCTTGGCTTTCTCCTTCCAGACTCTAAACCAGTAGCCAGCGCTCCCCTCCATACTGATGTCGGCTAGGCGCACCTTTTCCTCCTCCAGTACCTCTTGTAACTCAAACAATTTCTCTACGCGATTGATCCAGTTCAACGGATCGATCCCCTCAAAGACGGGTAACTCCACCCGTTTCCGCCGGCTCTTTTGCCCCTCGGTATGTTCGCCTTCCTTTCCTCCTTCTTCTTCCCACCTCGCCCTTTGATGCTTGTTGTCGGACACCTGGCTCCCGTCCGATAGCCTTTCGTGGTCGCGAGTCCTTCCTCCTAAGCTTCGCATGACTTCTTGCAAGTCTTTCCTAATTGTCGCCGAATCTTGGCGTAACACCGCTGTCTCAACCTTCATTCCATCCACCGCTTCTATCTGACCCTCCATTTTGTCCCTAATTTGAATTCGGCAGTTTCTTGATTACTTCTTGATCCTTCACCCCCACTTCGAAACGGCAAGTCGGACCCATTTGTTAGGTACCTGGGTTTGGAACATAACCAGAACACACTCAAAAGATAGAAACAGTAATGGAAGAATGGGTTTTCTATATTATTCACAGTAAAAGAATCCTCTTTACAAAGAATGGGTTGGGAGCATAACCTCCTTGGTTGGAGCATAACCTCCCTCTACAAGCTAAAGACCTAACTTTACACAAAAACACTCGATACCCTCTACAGAGTTACAAGAGCTATATTTATAGCAGCTCTGACCCACTCTCCCTCTTACAACCGACACCCCCCCACCCTTAACTCCTAAACCCCATCTATCCTATCCTCCTATATCCTAACAAAATTCTTGGAGCATTCTTGGAGAAGCCAACATAAATTGTGAAGATTCAAAGGTTCAACCTTTCAAGAGTGAAAGGGAAGATAAGAAAGTGTCTAGATCCTGAATTCTTTGTAAGATCTGCACAAGGGGTGTAACAGGTAGGGATGGCAACAGGTCGGGTCGGGCATGGATAGTGTCTACCTACAACCCGACCCGCTACCCGCCGGATACCCGTTTAGAAAATACCCGCGGGTATTTTAAAACCCGCGGGTACCCGCGAATACCCGCAAAAAAGATATATTTTATACATTTTAAAATAAAATTTAAATAAAATTACAAAAAAAATATGTATAATATAATATAAATTAAATTAAATATATATTAAAATTTAATTTTAATTAAATTTAACCTAATAAAATATAATTTAATCTTATTTTTAATTAAATTTAATTAAAAAATATTTAAATTAATTTTTTTATTATTTTTTGCGGGTAACAGGTACCCGCGGGTCGAGTAGTATACTACCCGTACCCGACCCGTTTAGAAGTGGGTATGAAAATACCAACTACCCATTACCCGCTGGTAGTAAATATCCGTGGATAGTAACTAACCATTGTGGATTTTACCCACGGATACCCATGCCCGCGGATTGTTTTGCCATCCCTAGTAACAGGTTTTGTTTTTCTGTGATTCTTTGTGAATCATCATTACCTTTGTTGTGTAGGCAAGGTTCCTAGTGTGAGTACGTATAGCCTCATCCTTGGGAATGTGTTCTTGATTCCTAGTGTGAGTGCGTGTAGCCTCACCCTTAGGATTGTGTATTATGTAATCTTAACACTTGTTATTAGTGGATTTCCTTTCAACTAAGTTTGTTGGAAGAAGACAAGATGTAGATTCTTGAGGAGTTGAACCATTATAAATCTTTGTGTTGATTTCTTTCTTTATTCTTCCATGTTATGTTGTTCAATCTTTGATGTGTAAAGATCCTTTGAAAATAACCTTATACACCTGAAAATCTTTAAGAACTTTAAAAAGTGTTTTCAAACAAATTCACCCCTTCTTGGGATTGAGAAATAAGGGTTTCAATATTAACATGTAATATGGTAAACTATAGACCAGATCTTATGACAGTAATTTAATATAATTTCTATACCAGTTGGTTTCTATCAGTGGTGAAAGCGTTAAGTCCCTCAAACTAAGAAAATCACGCCTCAAGTCTGACCACTGTCTCAGAGTCACCCATATTGTTGACAGGTGTTATGCATTAAGCATCTCCCCCTTGAACTATGAATGTAGCATAGGATACTCCATCCAGCTCCCTCTTAGCCCAATTCCCTTACTTTTACTCAAGCACTGCTTGCTATCCTTCCTGACTTCCTCAAGTGGAATGAGGATCACCAAACCTCCAGCTTCATTGCTTTTATTGTACACACCGGTAATTCCCTTCATAGTCCTCTCTCATTACACACCCATGGTTCATGGGTCCTACATTTTGGCAGTAAATCTCAAATCTGTCCCTACTTCAAAGTTATTTACTTTTTGTTACTATGATTAAAAGGTCACAAAAACTGTCTCAACAACTTTGTACTGGCCATCTCTTCCCCTCTCTATTGATAATGTCTGTCACATAACATCCTATAATTAACCTCTTTTCCTAAAGATAAGAAAAAATGAAAAGACAAAGATACAAGGATAGCTAAATTATTCCTATTTTTCCTGATAAAGATAAATAAAAAGATAGGTAATTTATTTCTACTTTTTCTTGGATAAATAAAAGAATACTTAACTTATTCCTAATTTCTGGGAAGTCTCCTAACATGTTCAGGCATCTTATAACATAAAGACTAACAAGTATCATTCTTTGGGGTGAGCAGAAAAGACATTTTCATTAAAAAGTAACATAATCTAATCAGTTGCACAAATAACTGTGTACATGAACACATCCTACAGATCATCCATAAACACATCAATGCTCTATACAACACTAGCATAAAGAAAACTCTTTGATTTAAATGATGAAATTGTTCTAGATTTACCACATTCAGGAAACATGATATCAAGAACGTAAAATAGACTTTACCTTAGAAGAAGTAGATTGCATTGGAGAGCCTATAGATCCATCATTTGCAATTGATTGACCGTCTTTCACGTTCAAACTTCCCCTATTTAATCCCCTTAATCTTTGAGGATCCATATCTCCATAAACAGGTGAATTGCCAATGTTTCCTTGTGCCTGTACCTGTGCAAGGAGCTGCTGCTGTTGTGGTTGAGGTAAAAGCTGAAACTGATTTGCACTCTGAAGGAGAGGCTTCTGAACTGGTGCTCCAAAACCAGGACGAATTTGATCAATGCCCTAGATCATATTACAATTTATTTAAATTGGATCAGAAATAGTGCTAGATGTGTAAACAAAAAATAAACTGAATTCTCAGCAGAACTTACAGTTAAAGGCCATCCTTTCAATGTGAGACTACCTACTCCAGCATTTAATCCTGAAATGGGAGAAGAAAGAGAATGTTGAAACCAAGTAATATGATTAGCCAAAGAAAAAGTATAGTAATTATGTAAACCTCATAAAACATTATAAAGAAACTGATCTTCAAAACCTTTATGACAACTGAACCAGCGAAGAAACCCCAAATAGTGGAAAGCATAACAAACTGAAGTATCATAAAAGGTTTTGAGAAGCATAAAAGTTTGGGTAAGTTCGTAAAGCTTCCATAGACTCAATCACAAACTTGCAAGATTACAAGTTAACCTCGGAAAAAAATAATATTAAAAAACTTAGCAATAACACATATATATATAACATAATACTCTTAACACAACAATAATTCAACTTTTCAACTTCCACAGTAGAGAATAGTAGCAAATCACAATAATAAGGTGTGATAGTACATCAGTACCAAATAATTCAAACTACATAAATGACCATTCAGATAAATTCATAAAAACATAAGTTCCTAAAATGTGAAAAGATTTTGAAAAAAGCATTAATTTCTTGAAATCATTTGAACCATAGTAAAACGGTACAATTACTTAAGTACAAAAGCCATGCATGAGCAACTAAAAGACAGTTATTGTTGGGTCATTTAGGGTCAAAAATTACATTTCATTTCAAACTTGATAACTCTCTTCTTGACTTGAGTTTATGTGATTTTACATAAGTTTAACAAGTTCACCTGTGTTTATCCAAACAGAGGTTCACAATGAGTTATCTCACTTTCTCTACCTAGACTCACGAACTTGCAAGAGTCTTCAAGTTAATTAGAGGCTTTAGTAATAACGGTAACCAAGTTTAGTTGCCTGTTTTACATTATAAATGGTGGAAATTCAATTTTTTTTTAATTTCATTCCATCTTTAAATTGATTTTCTCTTGTACTGATTTTACACCTGTGTTTGCAATGCCAGGCTTTGACTGCATTCCTCCCTGCCCATAAATTGATGAAGGGTCCATAGGCATGGATCTCTGCATGGCACCCATGTTGACTTCACCTTTGATATCCTGCTGAGGAAGAAAATGGAAATCAGCGTTGTAATTTTATAGAGAAGTAAAAGAATTCAGATGAAGACTGAGCAGTAGAAGCACAAACAGGGGTTTGCTGTGTTCGAGCCTGGATTTGCTGCAAAGCTGCCGTCACACTTCCTGAATTTCCTTGAACCATCTGACTGTTAGGGGAAAAGGAACAAAATTAGTAACTATGTACAAGACAATTACATTTCAAGTTAAATAAAAGTTACCAATAATATTACCCAGGATGATTTGTTGATTTCAAGAGGGCCATTCTAGCGTCTAAAAGTGGTTGGGATGTCTCTGTATCCATGGGGTTAGAGTGCTTCATCCGCTCCTCATACATTTTTGCAGCCAAAGCACTTGCAGTAGATTGCCCAAGCACTCCTTCTGTAGTGATAGCATTTACAGGGCCTCCAAGGGGAGGATGATTAGAATCCCTTCTTTGAAGTTGAGCTTGACGAATTAATTGCATATGCTGAATTTGCAGTTGCTGTTGCTCTTTCACTTTATTCTGTTGTGCCTGCAAGTCATCAATAAAGGAAAGGCAATTACTCTTAAAAATTATGAATATTATCAATAAAACATCAATTAGGTGAACCTAATGAATGATTTTATCTTCAGAACTAAAGGAAGAAAAGGAGGTACCTCCAAATATGCTGCAGCAGTCTCTGAATGTTTCTCATTTGTTCGTGCAATAAAAATATCCCAAAAAACAGACCACCACTCAAAAAGAAAACCACCAGGAGCATCAATTGCTGCAATTGCAAAGTGTTAGATATAATCAATTGCTGTACAAGTACCCCAAAAACATCCACCCAGGAGATGTAACGAGCACTGTACACAACTGTAGGAATCAGGGTATCCAAAAACTCACAAGTAGAGGTTGGGGCAACTAAGTATTTAATAAAAACAACTAAACAAAGAATAAAAGTAATTAAAAGCATTAAATTACCACATCAATTAGCTCTTACCAACAGGATCGGGAGAAACCTTCCCTTCTGTCATGAATGCTTTAGCAGTGTTATGCAACTTCTTCTTCACCAAATAATCATAAATATAAACATCAAGCCTAGAAGCATAGACGGAAAGAACCACGATATAAGTAGTAAGAACACAAAGTAAAGAACAATAGTAATTAAATGCAAGCAGTTACACGGATCAATGAACTCCAGTGCCTCTATCAAACATAAACTATTCTACTCACATCTTATCTGCTTCCCAATTACTCTGCGCCATGATTCCCCGTTCAGAAGCAAAATTAACTGCTAAATTTTACAAGAAATCAAACAAAACAATTTCAACACAGTCTCAAAGCAAGGAAAACAAAATTAACTGAATCACAAAAACTCAAAGAATAGCAGAATGCACGTAAATCGCGAGAAACCGACCTCAAAACGCAACAAAATAGATGGATCAAACTCGTACATTACCAATCCGAGACTGCATGCACCAATGATCACCACCGACGAAGAATTGCGCTCAGTTTCGGAAACCGCGAACCGTGAACAGTCGAGTCCGATTGAAGGAAACGGAGCCAGTCATAGAAATCACGTGAATTCCGCAATTGCTGTCACCGAATCGCGGAGAGAAAGATCGAAACCGAAAAGAAGAGAAGAGAATGGGAATTAGGGTTCGTAACGCAGTGACAGTCAGGCCTAGTCGAATTTCAACTATGAACTGGTTCCGACCAAGCTTTTCAACTGTGAGTTATGGTGAAAGATGAAAGAGTTTGAATGAACGAAGTTCCGAAGCTGAGGCTCGTTAACAAAACGAAGCTGAGGAGAGCTTCGGGTGTAGTAAGCTTCCGTACTGGAGTATTGATTAACATACAGCTTAGAAATTGTAGATCGCAAACTTTTGGATTCTGCATCTCAACCGTTGATGGTATTGATGGACAAGTGTACGAATGATATTAGAAGGTGTGGTTCCCATCTACTGTGAAGTATCAACTGTCACCATGTATTATGCATGATCTCATCAGAGGGAGTATGTATTATTCGGCATTTTCTTCTGCGCCCATCCATTATTACTATATGCACCTCCTTTATTTTTAGATAATATTCTTCATAGTTTATTTCAACTGTGTTTTCTCTTTCTCTCAATATTTTTTGGCTTTGAGTGTGTTTTTTTAAACTCCATCACGAAGTTCGTATTTCATTGCTATAAGCCTAAGATTCCAAAGTTTGTTCTTCTCTAGGAGGTACAAAAGGTATGAATGAGTAATATTAATAAAGTATTTTTTTTTCATTATTTAATATGCAGCATTTGATTACTCAATCTAAAAATGAGCTTTTTTAAAAGAAAAAGTTCTTTCAACAACTTTTTGATAACGTATACGTGACAGTTTGTAATTGGTCTGTTTTAAATGTTTTTTTTAACTAAATTTAAATAGACCAATAAAGTGATGACATGTGTCCTGTTATCAAAAAGTGTTGTCAAAATATCATCTTCCTTTTGTAAATACAATAAAAAATGTAGGGTTAAATATGTTTTTAGTCCCTGTACTTTGGGACGATTTTGGTTTTAGTCCCTCTTTCAAACTAAGGTATAATTTAGTTCTTCAACTTTAGAAAACTCTCAATTAACATTGAAGCAAAAATGTGTCAAACAATGTAAACAATCCAAATGTTATAATGAAACCCGTTTGAAACAACAAATAAAGTTAAAAAAATTTGGTAAAAATGACTAAAACCAGAGTTTTCTAAAGTTAAAGAACTAAATTGTACCTTAGTTTGAAAGAGGGACTAAAACCAAAATCGGACCAAAATATAAGGAATAAAAACATATTTAACCCAAAAATGTATTTATAAAGATTTGTGTAACACTTATATCCTACATTATTTTGAAACACAAAAACATATGACATGTTTTTCAAATAATCTATGAAATAAGTACTCCAGATTAATTTTTTAGAATACTTTGTACCATTTTCAAAATATGAAATATGTATTTTAAATTGGATATCTAATCGTTTGTTTCCGTAAAATACTCAGTCCGAAATATGAAATATATATTCTAGATTAAGCCTTATACCTAATTTGAAATACATATTCACATTTTGGATTAGGTGTTTTAAAATAAAAAATGTTTTTCTTCAAGATTTAATTTTCTAAAAGCTTGTATATTACTATTTTACACTTTAAATTTTATTTTGTTATATTTACTATGGATGAAAATTTTTTCAAAGGATGGTAAGATGAAGTTTGACGTACTTCTAGATATAGATGATGTTGATATGAACTATATTTTTTTCTCGTGTGGAATGTATAATGAATTTAGACCACGTGATTATAGCTAGTGACGTGTTCACAGTGGATCAAATAATTATAACTATTGTATAAATATTTTCCTGCATTAAATTTATAAGCATTATTTAGTAATGTTATACTATGTTCTTATATATATTTACTATCCATAATGACCTGTTGGAATGGATACTATGAGTTCTTCTAGGATTTTCATTTTTCATGTTAAGATTAGATTCAACAAATGGGTAATAAATAAGGAAAAAATATGTATTGTTAGATTGTGAAAGATACAGTAAATACAAACAATATAAGAATCACGTCATTAGAAGTGGAAAATGCGAATGTTCTTTTAGGCTATGAGGAAATCAATGAAAGATGGTTAATGATGGATTATGAAAATAGTTTGTCTTAAATAATCACAACTTGATATGTATGTTCCTAGTAGGAATGGCATAAAAATCTGTATTCGCGGATATTCACAGATAAAATTTGTTACGGGTATTAAGTACTCGCGGGTAACGGGTATTTTAATATCCGCTTGTTAACAGGTCGGGTTCGGATATCATATTATCCACACTTGCGGGTACCCCTACCCATTTGAAAAAATTAAAATACAAGTTTATCCTTTGCCCTTTAAAAAGCTTATGTATTCTATGTTTCCATCAAACCCTAAATTTCAATTTTGAAAGGTCACACACCAAACCATCCACCAGGAATTGAACACAAACAAAGAACCCTCAGAAAAGACGAGTGGATGCCAAACACAGATTTATTAAGCTTTACTCATAAAAGGAATTTATGTTTATGTACAGTTAATCAGGTATACAAAGAATTGGAGGGGAATCAGAAGGTAAGTGGCGGCGGCGGTGAAGCTGCTAGGTCTAAGAAGAAGAGGCAGTGGTATGATGGTGCGATGAAGATGGAGGTGCGATCTTTATGCTTCTATCCTTGAAGACAAGTGCTGCAAAGGATTGTGCATGGCCATGGAGGTGATGCGATTCATGGTGGCCACTGAAACGGGAGATGATGCTTATGATTTTGTTGATCGAAGAAGATGGAGGCAGAACACGATTTTGGGGTTTTCCCTGCATTTAGGGTTCATAGATTTGGGGCTTTCTGTGGTGAGAGACTAATGACTCGGTGATTATGTTTTATCTTGCAGGTTTGAATGTTCTGATGGAGATTTGAGCTATGGGTTGAGGGTTATTGTTCGAGGTGTGTAAAAGAAGTAGTTGGTTGCGCACAAGATGGAGAGGAAAAGGTGAAACCCTGATAGAAAGGTTTGGGCTTGACCCATCTTAAAGATTATGAAAGAAAACCTAAAAAGAAAGTTTGGACCCTATCCATTTTAAAAAATTAAGGGTTGAAACGGGTATCCAACGTGTATCCCTGAGTTGAAAAAATCCGCAAGTTATTTTACATATGGGTCGGGTTCGGATATCACATTATCCGACTCGAACCTAACTTGTTGTCATCCTTAGTTGCTAGGTTATCCACATGGTGGTAGATTAACACGTAATAAGAAGTTTATGGTTGTTGATATGAAAAAAAAGGTTCAGTTAAAACTATAAATAAAAAGTTAAGAAATATATCGAATAGATTGAGACTACAAGTGTATAATGCAAGGTAAACATGTTATAAATGAATTTGAGATCATAAAACTTAAATGCAACAACTAATTATGTTACTTGAGTGAAACATGTATTTCATTGGTTTAGTTTCAATGAGAGTACAAATATGGTGACAAATATATTTTGGACATAATATTCATGATGGATAGTACGTACAAAATTAATAGATAAAGGATGTTCTTACTTAATATTGTTGGTGTAACCTCTATTGGAATGACTTTCTATGCTATATTTGTTTTTTTTTTGGCATATGAACATGAACAAAAAGCTTTGTGTAGGTTTTTGAAAGACTTAAAGGTTTGTTTTTAGAGTTTATTCCCTCCCTAAGGTCTTAGTCATTGGTCGAAATATTACTTTAATGAATGCAATAAAGATCATATCCCTAAAAGTTTTGAATCTTCTATGTTACTTTCACATAAAAAAAATTAGAAAAAAAATATGAAAGCAAAATGTAAAATACAATACATCCAAGAGGATCAAATCATGAATGATTGGGGAAGTATTATGGATTGTGTTGTTGCATTTGAAATTTTTTGTTCATGACCTATAAATGGTGTATAATTAATTCCACATAAAACTAATAATAAGTTGGTACATTTAAGTAACACAACTCATAGGTATGCTCTTTTTTTTCACCCTATAATTGTGTTATGCAATGTAAAGCTTATAAGGTATTCGTAATTATTTTGATATATATGGATGGGGTTGCACATTTAAGCCTAAAAATTATGCTTTAAACCTCCACATGAGACTTAAGTTTTTGTCGATTTTGATTAACATGGTAACTTTGTAACGTATAGTGTTAAAGTTTTGTTTAAGAAGATTCTTTATGTGATGTGATTAGACATGTGTTTAAAAATCATAACATACAAAAGAATATCATGTCAAAATATACATTGTGACATATTACGAAAGACAATTGGGTGATTAAATAAAATAAAACCAGTGTAACTAAAAATTAATATAAATAAATAAATAAAATTTATGACTAACTAAAAATAAATATAAATAAATAAATAAAATAAACATAAGAATACTTTACAAAATATAAATATATAAATAAAATAAACAAGATTATAAATATCTGTTTTCCTTACATAATTATAGAGAAGATACTAATCTTTTTTCTTCTTTCATCTTTCTCTTCTCCTTTTTTTTTTTTCTTCACTTCTATCCCTTCTTTTTTCACTTACTCTTTCTAAAATATTTTGTTATTATCCATATATATATATAGACAATAAAAATATTTATAAAATTAATAAAAAAATATATTTGTATGTTGTATATAAAAAGTATTGCATTGCGTTCTCAAGGATCCAAAGGGGCGGCGGCGTCTCCCTTAGGCCACCCTCCAACGGTAGTAACAAGGTCCTAAGGCAATCATCCAAGGTTAGCTTTTGGTTTCCATATACATATTGTACTTTAGGTAATACATATTTCACTTACTCTTTCTATTCGCTTTGAGGTAATACACTGTAGACAATGATTTGCACAGATAAATTTATGATTAATTTTATGTTCATTTTTATAGATTAGGGTAGATTTGTGCGGATGAATTTGAAAGATATAAAAAAATTTCATTCCTCACTGATAGAGAAGATTTGAAGATGATTGTAATAAAAAGTCATTTTTATCCTGGTATGAAATAGCTTTTGCAGGGTAGGTACATGCAACTGCTGTAATAAAAATATTCATTCTAATTATGAAACTTGGATAGTGTTAATAATAATATATATTAATAATAAATATAATAATAATAAAACTAACAATAATAATTATAATAATAATATTTTTATTATTATTTCAATTTACTAAATTATAATTTTTTTACATTTTAAAAAATAAATTTTATTTTTTCTTCTAATAATTTTTTTTAGAATTATATATAACATTAATAATTATCATCTTATATTATTTTTACTATTAAGGGTATTTTGGTAATTTTCAATTTTTATCAATTAAACAAATTTTTTTTATCTCACATCAATCAAATCCTATACTAATTCTTACATACTTTACTTCCAAATTCACTCTCATTTACTTCCAAATCCACTCTAAGAAACAACAATTAATTCACCTCCAAATCCCCTCAAATAGCTCCATCACTCTCCCTCAATTCTTCTCCCTCAAGAGAACACACCCTTAGACAAGTTTTTTACAAATTTAAGGAACTTTTTTTTATAAAATTTTCTTTCATTTTAGTAAGATTTTTTGTCATTTTTCTATCATTTAAAGTTTTAGAATATTTAGTATAAAAATTAGTTTAATTTGAGTCTTAACGTGGATATTTAGATAAGAAATATTTTAGATGTTTGATTAATTATTAGGTTTTATGTGATTTGTAATTTTAGTTTTATTAGATTTTTTTATAATTATTATATGCATTATTAATTTATATATTATAATTTTAATTAAACATTGAGTAAACCTTAGTTCTTGTTTGGGATTTAGTATAAATAATTAAATTTTTAATCATTTGTTTAAATCTTGAATTGTATGATTGTACAGTTTGAAAAAAATATTTTTTATATAAGGTTTATGTACATATTTGATAAAGTTTTGATTAAGACCATTTTGTGTTGTTCTATCAATGCATACTTGATTGTGATTATGAGTTATCATTTTTATTTTATGTACTTCACGCATCAATATGAAATGTTTCCAAATTTTGTCAAATTTATTATGCTTGACTTGTTTGAATACATATTAGCAAATTATGAAAAATATTTTCTCTGAACGGGTAAGTTCTCACCTTGTGAGAGTTAAAAATTTGATATTAATAGAATTTATTGCGAACGTAATATGAATTAAAGTTGGATAAATGAACGTCATATTAGTGAAGAATATTTAAATGGGGTTCTTAGATTCTTGCAATATGCTTAACAACATAGAATTTCTATGAATGGAACACAATTTTGTCCTTGTCTTCATTCCCTTAATCAAATATGTCAGGCCTTGGACACAACGCGCAATCATCTATTCATCTTCGGTATAGTGAGGAGTTATACAATTTGGACTATGGAGAAGCATTGCACAAGCCTACAACGTCATAAGGAACATATTATGTAGACATATGGATGAGTGATCATTTAAAAGATATGGCATGTGATGTTGGTGAAAAAATTTTTGGACGAGCTCATTTATGATCCTCTTAAATCTGACTCAAAGAAAGAGTTGTACCCAAGATGTGCTAACTTTACACAAATTTTGACAACTTTGAAATTATTCAATTTAAAAGCAAGGAATGGATGAATCGATAAAAATTCCACATAATTGTTGGAGTTGGTGAAGGATGTGCTTCCAGAAAATAACATGTTATCTATCCATAATTACAAGACAAAGAAAATTCTATGTCTAATGAGTTTGTGATACCAAAATATATACATGCATGTCCCAATGATAGTGTATTGTATAGAGATGAGTTTATTTCACTAAAGGTGTGTCCAACATGTGGTTTGTCACGGTTTAGAAAGAAAATTGATGGAAATAGTGATGATGAAGACAAAGATGGTCCACTTGCTAAGGAGGTGCAATACTTGCCTATAATATGTAGGTTGAAATAATTTGTTGCCATTAAAGAATATGTAAAGAACCTGAAATGACACACTGATAAAAAAAAGTGTGATAATTTTCTTCTACACCCAAAATATATCAAAATTTGATATATATATATATATATATATATATATATATATATATATATATATATATATATATTTCACATATTATAAATTACATCAAACTTTAAATATTAAAATTTGTATATAATGGATGATATTATGAAGAAAACAGTATAAGAGTGAGCATTGTACCTACTAAAATGATGAATTTAAAAGCATTAAGACTTTGCTTGAAAACTATCTAGGAGAAGAGTTTGATTATGGAAGTTCTAGTTTTGTCTTTATAGTTTAAGTTTTGATAATTTTAGTGTTAATATTTACATTTTTTGTGTTAATAACTTTAGTTTATGTGCTGGTAAGTTTTCCAAGTTATGCTAAAATATTTGATACTTTTCAGATTTGGATAAGTGGTAAATATAAACAAAACTTAAAAAAAGACAGCATTTTATACAAATAGACATCAAATACTTTCCAATTTTAGTTTGAGATGATATCAATTAGAACTGAACTTTCACATAACCAATGTTTTCAAACCTTGACGTTAATTTTTTTTCTTTTTTTTTTGACAAGCCAATACGTTGAAATTTTCTTCTTACAAAATAAAAAATAACAAATGTTAAAAATCAGTTTTGTAATAGAATTAGTTACAAGTTTAAGGTGAATTGAAAAAGAAAATCATTTTAATTTTTAAGTCAACTCAAGTTGACGATGAATTTAATTGCTAACTAAATTTGAAAAAACAAATGTCAAACATATTGATCTAATGTTGTGAAAACTAAAAGTTTATTTAGTAAAAATGAAAGTTTATTTGGATGTTTCAACTTATATCCTCCATACATATATAAAAGTTTAAATGAATAATATACTAAATAATTATTTACAATAACAAGTTTAAACGAAAAAAAAAAAAGACAATTACCACTATCTTAAGTAGATTTTTATTAGAGCTGTTAAAATGGGTCATAACTCGTGGGTCAATCCGATTCACCACGAGTTCGGACTGGGTTGAGTTTGAAAAAAATGTATTTTTTTATGTGAGTCAGATTTCAACCCGACTCATGCGGGTTGAACTCGTGGTGGGCCGGGTTGGTCCACCAACCCACCAACATAATTTTGTTTTATTAAAATTTAATTTTAATTTTATAAAAATATATTTATTTTTTTTTGCTTGATTTTTTTTTTAAGTTTCTTATTTTAAAAATTAATTAAACAACCATGTTTGGAGTGAAATTTGAGGATGAAATTTGTTTAGATTTGAAGTATAGAAAGTTTGTAATTTTTTTTATTAAAAAAAAAATTGTAATTAAGTGAGCAAGTGAACCAATGAGTCGACACGTTTACCCACCAACCCGTGGTGGGTTGAGTCGGGTTCGAATTTTTCTAACTCGTTAATAAATGATCCGGATTGAGTTGGTTCACTAAGTGACTAACCCGTAGTGGGCCAGGACAGGCCAAATCGAGTTATCCATTTTGACCGTTGTAATTTTTACTTTTTAAGGAAAGAAAAAAACTAAAATTGTAATTTAATATTCTTTTAACTATAGCTTTTACCTATTTAAAACCAGTTCCACTGTTTTTACGCATCATTTATTTTCCACCACAAATAACAGAACAGAGGATCATTTCCACGTCAAAAAGTGGCTTTGTATAATCTAGTTTTGATGAACGTGATTTGAAGAGAATAATACAAAGTTAAGAATATTCCAAAGATGTGTCGCTTAGGTAGATTTTATCAGACTTCTTGATCTAAAAGTCTCATAAGTTGGTAACAATAATTGTTTCCAATTATTTCACATGAAATTTAGGAGGATATTGTCTTTTTACACTAATTTAATCTTATATATACAGTTTTGTTTTTCAAATTAAAAACTTAATTCAGTTTCAAATTTACCATAGTTTAAGTATTTTTTTTATTAAATGTTTATTATTGAAAAAATCCTTATATTGTGTTTGTAACTTTTTTTATAAATACTTTATCATTTGATTTTATCAACAACAAAATGTCGCAGCTGTTATAAAAAATTATTTTCTTTTCAATCTTTTCAAACTTATACATCAACTCATTCATTCGTCCATCAACTCGATTATTTCCTCAAATCGAAAGACATTGAAAAGAGAACAAATTAATTAACCAACACATCAGAAATAACAGAAAAAAAAATTAAGATAATGATCATTATTTTATTATCAAAATCAAATAGAGATTATTTAGACTTCTTTTGTTTTTATGACTTGGTAGGTCTTCATTTTAGTCAGAAATCTCAAATAGTTTTATTTTTTTTATCTCAATTAGATTTTTTTTTTAAATTAAAGCAATTAAAGGATTGTCGTTAAACTAGATAAACGACCGTTTTAAGTGTTGGTTACATGGCATGGTCAGAGTTCACATTAATGAGACGTGACATTATAAATGAATTTTGAATTAAAAATTATGAATGCATAGTGGTGTAATTAGCTTTTTAGAAGGACAAAGTGGGAATAATTAAAAACTTTAAGTGTATGCCCTTTTTAATTGAGAAATGTAATTAAGATTGGGAAAAAATTGGGCGTAGGGTTCGTGTGAGGAAAAAAATCGGCCTTCTTTCTTTCTTCGATTCAAAGAGATGGCTAATGAAATGCAGAAGTCGCATTCTTGCTCATTTTCGACATGCAATGGGTGGCGGAATCAAAACTCTAATGTTGTGTTTCGTGGTGGTGATACACCCATTTGCCTGTGTGGAGAGAAAACGGTGGTAAGAACAGCTCGAACTGAGGGAAACAATTTTGGGACTGCCCTATGTACAAGGTAAAAGAACGTGGATGAGTAGTGCTTTGTTTGAGTGGAAAGTAGTTTTAATTAATTTTTATTTTTTTTACAGAATGGACATAAAGGTGGTTGCAATTTCTTCAAATGGTGTTGTGACGATGGTATTGAAAAAAGCTCAACGAATGTGAAGTGGGAAGAAAAACATTAGTGTTTGTCAAATATAGGAGAAATGGGAGGTAGAACAAAGATGATGATTGATTTACAGAAATCTGTTAAGATTGTGGAGAAATGGTTGAAGGTGTTGATAGGGTTGATATTTTTGATTTGTATGCTTAATATTATTGTAATTTCATATGGATGATACATAATGCAGTAGTGTTGGTCATTTTGTTAGGATGCAATTAGCAATGTATATGAACAAATGAAGTTGTGTTACTGAAGTTGGTTTAATGTTATATGAATTTCAAAAAGGTATTTTTGTACTGTATGAGCAACAATTTTCTTTACAGCGTGTATGAATTAACTAAGGGTGAACATAAATTATGAATTTGAAAAAGGTGGTTCTGTATTGTATGAGGAACAATACCGTTCGGTCACCGTCATTCCGCAATTCTCTGCTCATTCTGGAATTCTTTCCTTCCACAGGTTGAATCCTGTTCCAGACCATACCGTTCAGTCACCGTCATCCTTCAGTTACAGTAACCTTTCGGTCCTTAACCAACATCGTTCGGTCTTCATTATTTATCTTCTATTGCATTGTTTTGTAGTCGTTCGACCATTACCCAACATCGTTCGATTCTTCATATACTTTTCTTTTATTGCAATTTTGTTGATTGTAATAGAACGAACGCTTATTATATATACATATATTTGATTTTGTTGAGTCAGTCTTCCATAAAACTATTACATTTCAAATCACCAAAAACAAGTCATACATCTAAAAACAAGTCAATAATCCAAAGATAAGTCATAAAACAGACGTTTAATTTTCATTGCTGCTATAACAAGTCATACATCCTAAAACATACACACTTGTTGTCCAAAAGGTACATACATCCAAAAACATACACACTTGGCATCATTGTCATTCATTAAGTACATAACCAAAAAACCATTAACATTGTTCCTTAGAGTGAACTATTACATAATGAGATCCTTAAACTTGGTATTATTGTCGTTCATACACATTTTTCTTCACGGTCTTGAGAAAGTTCAGATAATTGTGATGATGGTATGACTGGTTCTTGGGTTGGTTTGGGGCAACGACTCTTATTGTGCCCAACCTCCCTACATATCCTGCATCTCTTGCGCAAACCACCCTTGCTCAGTCGAAAATAATCCTTTCTGATCTTCCACTGTTCCAGTCTTCTTTTCCTTTTAGGTCTTCCATGCATAATCTTTTCCCTAAGAGACATGACATCCAAATATGGTGTTAAGTCTCACATGTTATTGTCGTTGATGGGTATACGATTGATACATATGTTTGTTCATAGGTGGACTTTAGAAAGTAAGCCGGTATGAACTGCGCTCCATCAATATTGAGAAATTTCATTAGTCTATGTGTACAACAAATTTTTCTCCATTATAAAAAACGTGTCTCACTTTAAACAATTTATTTGTTGACCAACTGTAAACAAATTATTAAAAAAGTTTCTCCAGTGGAGAAGAAGAAAAAGTTGTGCAATTTATTTTAAAGCTTAGTAAAATAGACAAAAAAAAAACCAAAATAATAAATATAGATAAATCATATTAAGGTAACATAATTTTAATTCAGAACATTTTTAAAGCTTGAATTGTATTTATATGACACAATTTTAATTCAGAAATTATCTGAACAGAATTCTCGTTAAAATTAAGTTAAAGTTATGTCATGTTAATATAATTTTATTTTAATATGTATTAAATTTTAAAATAAAATTATACAATTTTGATAAAATTTTAACTTAAAAATATTTTACATTAAAGTTTTTTCATACTAACATAAAGTCGTATTCACAAAGTTGTATTAAGATTATATGACTTAGTAATTTTTTTAAAATTACTCATTTTAATAAATTTGAAAAAAAAAACACTAACATAGTGAAAAAGCTAAGTAATTACGAAAAGAAAGTAAACATTCAATCAACTAACTTTTTAATACATTTTAATTTAAAATAGTTAAATTTATGAAATTACTCATAACTTAACTATGTAATATGCTTATGCCGCTTTCTACGAGTAATAACCCATTTTCAAGATAGAAGGTTGAGAAATTAGTACACGTGACTTTATTGGTATTTTAGATAAGAATAAAAAAGAGGGTCTAATTTGAGAATCTGATAATTGAGTTATCTTTCAGTCGTACTTTCACAACTAATTCCAATACATCAACTTGTTGTACTTTTATGAGGGTTTAATTTTCGAATAATTAATAATAATAATCATAAATATCGAAATAATTATAAAATATTATAAAATAATTATAAAATAACATGTAAATAATATTTAAATATTATAAAAAAAATTGTTATCTAAATATTATTATTTTTAATTTTTCTCTGCAATTTGTTTTTGAATGGAACGTGGGATTTTAGCATTGAAATTAGTTTTCAATGGGAGTATATATTTCAAACTTAAATCAATGGTTTTCATTTTCAGGACGAAAATCATTTGAGACAATTTAGTCAATTAGTAAAACAACGTGCTTCTTCCATCACTCACTTCTCAAGTCAAGTCTTAGCTTCTTTTCATGTACATTTATTGAGCTGTAGAATTTCGTGTGTGAACAATTTATTTCTTATGTAAAAGTTCTTTCTTCACATATCTTTAATATTTTTTTTTTTACAATTTTCTTAAGCAGTTTATCTGACAATTTATGATTAATCCGTTTTAATTATACAAAATCAATAAAATAATAACACATAATTTATTATTAAAAAATTGTCAAAAAAATTATTAAAATATTATAATCCTTTTCCATAAAATATATAAATTGATTAAATACATTCAAAATTTATGTTATTTTCTGAAAATAATATTTTTTTTATGAAAAAGAGATTCATTGAAAAGATATAATAATAATAAAATTTAAATTATGTTATATAAATAATTAATATCACTTTTAATTTTAAACTTTAAAATAATAGATTTTCATATTTATTTGATGGTTCATTATTTATTTTAATCGATAAGACTTAAATTCTTAATAATTTTTTTTTATATAGGTGAGTCATTTCCACATTATCAATTGTTTTTTCAATTTTTGTTGATCCCTTGAAATTTAAGATATTTAGGCAGGTTTCATTGTTTTTATTTTTAAAATAAATTTTGAATTTATTTTTTTTCATATATTTTTGGTTTAATAGATTCGGAGGTCCCTATATTTATGGGTTCGTTTCAATTGGATCTCCAATTTTTGAACTGATCAATTGGATCCCTAATTTAGTAAATTTGATTCAATAATAGTCTTTCCGTTAAATGTAATTAACGACGTTATCTTTTTTAACAGGTGACAAGTCGAGGCATTCACGTGGCACAGTTTAAACTGTATACGTAGATTTTTATTATTTTAAATTGTGAAATAAATTAAAAACAGAATTAATAAATGATTTCTGGAAATATACTGCAAAATTAGGGAAATTAGGGATCGTAGCTAGGTTATGCTGGCATTTAGGGAAACACTTCACCGTCAAATTCAAAGTGGAAGAGGTCCCCATCGTCTCTGTCTTCACCTCTAAAGGAAACAACAAAACCCAAAAACACACTTCCAACGAACAACCACCATCGTCCGAAGAGAAGCGTTTCACCAAAGAAGTCGTGCAAAAATATTTCAAAATGGTTAAGCCTCTCTACGAGTCTCCCGCAACTTGTACTCTCATTTATGTTTCTCCTCGCCATCTCCGCCGTCATTGGGAACATCTTCTCTACGATCTTGACCTTATGCTTTGCATTAGGTTCGCTTCTTCTTTCTCTTCTATTTATTTCCATTCTCCTTTCGTTACATTATATAATCTAATCCAAACTCTTGATCTACTTCTGTTTTCCTCCTATCGTCATGGGTTTTGCCTGTTCTTGTCGTGTTTTTATTCTTTTTGGGTGGATTGTTGTCATTGTATTCTGTTGTGTGATGTTGGGGGCTTTCGATTGAGACAGAAATGCTTATTTTTTTTTTATAAAAATTGAAACTTGATACATGGGTTGGAGGTTCGCCATTTTCTTGGTTGGATTGTTTTGCTTGTGTTGTTTTGTTTTGTTATTTTCATCTTCAAAGACATACAAATTTGTGTTGTGTGGTTAATGTTTTTCCTATCCTATTGGCACAGTGTGCTATGCTTAAGGTACAACAAGTTTTGATGGATTGTTTTATCTGCAGTGGGAACTTTGTTGGGGGCCTTGACCAGAGCTTTGATAGTACAAGAAATTGAGAGTGGCTTCATTCGAGGTGTGTGAAATATTTCAAAAATGGTTAAGCCTTTCTATGTTGAGAAGAGGGAAAATGCAGTCAGAGAAGTGGGAAAATGGATTTAAAATGATAAAAATCCACGTATACAGGTCATACGGTGTCATTGGATGCCTCAGCTTGCCACTTGTTAAAAAAGTTAATGGCGTTAATTGCATTTAACGAAAAGGTTATTATTGAATCAAATTTACCAAATTAGATACCCTATTGATCAATTCCAAAATTGGAGGACCCAATTGAAACGAACCCACAAATATAAGGACCTCTTAACCTATTAAAACCTATATCTTTTTAAGGTGACACATTCACCAAGCCTGCTTTAATATAAATGTTCTTTAAGTAAGATATAAGTTTACTTTTGATAACCTTTATATTAGTCAACTTATTTAATAATTAATAAATGTTACTTTAACATATTATAATATATTAAATGCAATAGTAATAAATGAAAATTGTTATTTATATGTACTTGGAAAGTAAGAGTTATATGCAAGTCACTTAATGTTTGAGATAAAACATACAAGTCTTGGAGATCATCATATTAGATATCTAATTTCTTATAACCTTTGAAAAACTCATATGACTTTTCTTAAAGTTTCATCATTTAATAGCAAATAGTCTATATTTAATGAATAATAGTAAGAAGATGACATAAGAAAATAGTACTCGTTTTCCTTTTTCTTAAATTTTGAATTTAGATAAATGAAACTTAACTTTAAATATTTTTTTTACCTCAACATTCGTTTTACATATCTTTGTTCTTTTTTTTTCTCAAAAATATCATCTTCCAAGTTTTTGTAATCTTTGGAGAGAATAAATGAATTATATTAAAAATTCTAAAAATAAAAAATATATTTTATAATCATTTATATTATAATGTCAAATTAATATATAAAAAATAATTTAGTTATTTTCAATAAAAAAATAGAATGTCAAATAGTAAGTTGTCAAGTAAAAAAAAACAAAACGAATTTTGTTTACATCGAATAATTAGTATATTAGTTAATTAAATTTTATCTACCTATAAAAATTAACTATCATACTTCAAAATATTATAGCTTATTATCTTGAATACAATAATTAATATTTTTCACTTCTAAATAAAAGTAATTAACAATATGATAAAAAATGAACGATACGATAATGTGAGGAACTTAACTAATAAATATTTTTTAAGGGATTAAAGGAAGAAAATATATTTGTAGAACTAAAATTATATAAACATTTAACATGAGTTATTTTTTATAATTAATTAGCTTTTGACCTTTCATATATTTTTTCAATATGTTTATTTTTAAAAAATAATTATCTGCGCAATAAGTAATGTTTTAAAATGTAATTATTTGAAAATATTCTTTTTTATATTTAAATAACCTAGGTCGGAATTCCAAACAAGTTCAAATAATTATAATCTTATAATTTGAATTAGTGTTGTTCTTAGTCAAAGATTTGGAAAGTTATACGTGGCTATCAGAACATCAAAAAGTTATGACTTAAAAAATATCTTCATCCCCATCAAATCAAATTAAAACATTGTTCAAGTCAATATCTCATGAATCTTAGTTATAAATTTATTTTAATTAAATTGCTTTAATAAATTGACTAATAAAATAAAATAGTTTTAATATATCTAAGTGTATATATATATATATATATATATATATATATATATATATATATATATATATATATATATATATATATATATATATATATATATATATATATATATATATATATATATATATATATATATATAATTAACCAAATTTATGTAACATTAATACAATGTGAAAATTAACCTAAATAGTCATTTAAATTAATAAATACAACCACTAGGTAAATTTTTATAGATTTATTATAACAATATTTAGTATAATGTTATTTTTTTGTTTAAGTTTATTTATAATTTTTAATTAATGCTGAAATTTCTTTTTAATTAGTGTTCAGCTATATCGACTACAAATTTTTAAGTTGACACAAATTGAGATTATTTTAATGACATTGGTCGTTGAAGTTTTTTTTTTTTTTTTTTTTTTTTTTTTTTTTTTTTATCTATGTTAGTTAAAATATTTCAGGTTGCAAAAACAATGAATTACTATAGTATATCACTTGCAAACATAAATTTATGTCGTAAACATAAATATTTACGACACTAGCAATAACATCGAACATTTTACAAATATAAAAAGTATAAAATAGTATTAGTGATTTGTTACAAATTATTTTGTTTTTTTTATAAAAATAAACTATTTGAAAGAATATATCAAATACATATTATCCATAAGTAAGAGAAGATGTGATAAAATCTACCATTTTCACTAGTTCATTAATAAGAGATATATGTTATAAATAAATATTTATAACTTGGTTATTTCTTTTCTTATAATATTAGGTTTAATATCTCTTAAGTCTTTGTTTTCGCTCAAAGTCTCAAATAAGTTCTTTTCTTGTTCAGCGTATCAATTGGATCTTTATTTTTGTAAAATTGAAACAAATAGAGATCTTCCGTCAAATTAAACTAACGGCGTTTAAAATGATTATACGTGGCGTTTAAAATGATTATACGTGGCATGATGAGGATATTGTTTTAGATGACGTGGCAGTTTATTGATAATTGTAACATATATTTTGTAATTTTTGAATTAAAAGATTGAGGGTAAACTGGGGAAAACGAAATTAAAAATTGTTCCTTTCTCTGAAATTAAAGACAACTCATTTCAAATGCTAGCATTAGTTATATCTTCGTCAGGAAGTTGGAAGACCAGACACAAAAATTGAAATTCCCATAACTGCATGCAAACTCTCATACTACTTCATAAGAACATTCCACCCACTTGGGCACATGGGCGTCGGGCACTCTCATTTTTGTACAATCAAAGTCCTCAACTGAACCTGGAAATTTCTGCTTGATACCAAAATATCAGAAAATCGATTCATTATCAAAAGCCCCAAATCATGCTTAGATCACTGTTACCATATGGTAACAATAATCTGCAAAAGGCTAAACAATCATGCTAATTTCCAAAATAACATACACGATCATTTAGCGATACAAAATCAGGGATAAAGTTCTTCCATCGAAACCAAACTTACGAAACGAAACGAAAAAAAAAATAAAGAAAAAATTATCGGTGTTGCAAGAGGTGTGTAAACAAACACCAATATTCAATCGAACAAAAATGAGTGCCTGACACCCATGGAGTTTCGTATTAAGGTTCGTGGTGGCTAAGGTTGTGCCAGGCGCCCATGGCACCTTTGCCGGAAGTCGCGACTGCGGGGGAGGCGGCGATGTCGTTGGCGAGGAGCTTTATGTTGGTGGCGATTTTCCTCTCGGCAACGAGCACCGACCTCCGACGCGCCCCTGGGTTCGTGGACACCATGAAAGTCGCCATCGAAACCTGCGATACAACTGCGAAAAAGCGAAAAACCCACGACGCAGCGTACAAGAATAAATCTCTTCACAGAAGCAACATAAAAAAGGGCGTGAGAAATTAACGGAAAGTAGAAAGTGAAAAGAAAATTTCAAAAACCAAAGAGAAGAAACGAAAAACCATTACCAATTTTTCTCAGATTTCAATTGTAAAGAAAGAGCTGCCACAAAACCACTCTTTCTTTTTCCACAAACCCTAATTTCACATTTCTCAGAAGCTACCATTAATGTTTTTCCCAATTTGCCCTCAATTTTTTAATTCAGAAATTATTAAATACACATCACAGTTATGTAGAAACTGCCACGTCATCTAAAACAATACCTACAACATGTCACATGATATCATTTTAAACGTGGTGAGTTTAATTTGACGGAAGATTTCTATTTGTTTCAATTTTAAAAAATTAAGGATCCAATTGAGACGCTGAACAAGAAAGGGACTTATTTAAGATTTTGAGCGAAAACAAGGACTTAAGGAGACATTAAACCATAATATTATAATATAGTGGTACAATGAACAAGTCATTTAAGTAAACATGTTAGTTAGACCTGAGAGATAGTACGTTATTGTGAAACTTAGCTTTAATCAAATATGATTAGTGCATTTCTAAATACCATATATATACTTATGTAGACAGTTTCTAAGATCTTGTGTAACGATCAAACTTTATACTTGCTCAATTTTTTTATCTCATGCATTTTCCAATTATTAAACACTCAGTTAGTCAAATGTTTGATAGGTGACAAGTTCTTATAATTATATATAATATTCTTATATGAAAACAAAAAGTTTAACTTCTTTTCAAAAGAAACAAATAAGTATAAAAATATCAAGTCGAGCATGCCACTTTTTTAGTCTAATAAAAAAAAGTAGGTTGAAAAAGCATTTTTTAATTGGTTTAATGTCTCAATAAGTTTCTATTTTTTCTCGAAATCTCAAATAAGTTTATTTCTTTTTCGGCGTCTTAATTGAGTCCTTATTTTTACAAAATTGAATCAAATAGGGTATTTCTGTCAAATTGAGATGACGCCGTTAAGAAGGGTATGCTAAAAGTGTAATTTTTTATTACGTGACAAAATAACTTATTTAAGATTTTGGACGAAAATAGAGACTTATTGAGATATTAAACCTTTTCAATTCAAGAATTTGAACCAATCTGACTTGTCAAGGTTCAACATGCCAATCTTGCAAGTCAATTGAACTAATCCGTTACTCCAGCTTCATTAAAAGAAATTGAAATATATGTTGCTACACTTCATATTACTGTAATCCTTTCAGTTTGAAATCGACAACTCATCAGCCCGTTTTCATGTAAAAAATAAAAAATTTCATCTTACTTTTAAGTGATATTAAATATTCGAAAGAACAAATTAGCTCGACCAGACCAAATTTTAAAATTTAACTCGTTTTCAATTGAGAAACCAGTCCAATTCTATCTGATTTTGTAGATCAATGTCAAGTTAGACATAAACAAATCGAATTTTTAAACAAGTATTTTATCATGCCTACGTCTAAGAAGAAAAATCTCGTGAGGGGAATCTCTAGCCAAAGTAGAAATAGCATCCCTACATCTAAGAAGAAAGGTCTCGTGAGGGGAATCTCTAGCCAAAGTAGAGATACCATCATAAGTATATAATAATGTGATGTAAGTTGAGAGACGTGTTTGGCATATACTCTCCTAGTTTTTACTAACTTCCAAAATGTATTGCTAGATTTCAGTGAAACGCGACAAGTCTGTTGTTTCTGCAAACTAAAAATGGCCTTCAGCATCATCAATGATGTTTTGTGGTGGATGGAATTCATATTCATATTCGTGTTGAAAAATCAATTTAGAGGGTATTGAGTGGTCTATGCATATTGCCAATTCATGCTTGATTTGAGAGGTCCTTATTACAAGTTGTTATTCATATATATTGGTTAAACCTACCAAAAACTTACACCACAAACACTATTCAACACTTTCTATGGATATGGAAAAACCTATATATCCTTCAATTTTTAGATATATATATATATATATATATATATATATATATATATATATATATATATATATATATATATATATATATATATATATATAGATAATGATACTTAAACAAACATATTTTTGACAACATTTGAATATCATCTACGTGTCATTCTGTGATTGGTCCAAAATTACTCCACAATCAATGATAATAATAATAATAAACATGACTATGGACCAATCACAGAATGATATGTAAATGATGTTCAAATGTTGTCAGAAAAATATTGTCTAAGTATCATTATCATATATGTATATATATTTATCAAAGAATCATGAACACCAAACCCAGACTTTTGTAATTGGTTATCGGGTTAAAATAAAGGATTCCATAATTATTAAATATGTATGTAAAAAACTCTTGAATTTCTTATTGTTTTTCTCTTTAAAATTTAAAATAATTTTTTTTCTTTCGTCACTAAGTATGGATAAAAAAATTAATATGAATGACAATTTTGACGCTTTGAATTTTATAATTAGAAGAAGTTTTAGTTATGTGAAAAGGTGATCCATTATATTAATTGTTATTACTAAGTTCCTAATACTTTGAGAGTTGGATACTCAACTGAGTTTTCTTATTTTATATATTTGCATAATATTTATCTAAAGTAGTCTGTATCTGTCGTCAGTATATTATACATAGGTTTCAATTTTAATAGATTATAACCTCTTCCAAAAATATGTGGGTAATATGACTTTATTTGGATATGCAAAAATATAATTAAAAATAATTAGTTATGAATAGTACATTATTATCATCATTATTATTAAATTATGTAAACAATATTTTTAATAATAAATTTAAAGGATGGAAATAGATTATTGACAGCAGAGAGAATTTATAAGGTTAGTTTTTTATAATCCCACTACTTATCTATTTTATGGAGTTTTAGATGTATAAAGAATTAACCAGTGGACTAGATAAATACGGAACAATTTATTATATTTGTATTATATTATATTATCAGGATTAGGTCAAGTAGGAATAATATTTATTTGTTAATCGTGACAAAAAAAATTATCATTATTTAAAAAATATTAGTGGATAGTAAATACGTGGATAGTCACGGATATTAAAAAGAAAATATGTTTTATAAATTTTTAAAATAAAATTTAAATAAAACTAAGAAAGTATAAAATATGATATAAATTAAAATTTAACTTTAATTAAATTTAATCTAATAAAATATAAATTAATTTTAATTAAATTTAAATTAATAAAATATAAATTAAATTAAATTTTAATTTTAATTTTTATTCAATTTAATAAATATTAAAATATTTACTATTTGCCGATAATAAATACTCATCATACTAATTATTTATACGATAATTATTATTAATAAGTTATGTAATTAGGATTTTGAAAATCAAAATAGTCTTCTTAGATCACAAAAGTAAAAATTTAGGAAACCAATTAATGGGAAAAAAAATTCAATAAACAATTTAAAGTTTAAACCAAGTGGAACATTATTTAACAATATTGATAGATAAAAAATTGAGGAAAAAATGGTTCTGTGTAGCTCTAAGTACTAGGAAAGAAGTTTCTTTATTTTTTCAATTGGATATTTAAATTGAAGGTTTTTTTTCTTTAAATCTCCATATGTAAAGGTGATGACTATAATAAACAGTGAAATAAACACTGAAAGTGGGATACAAATGATTTTCAATATTTTTCTACAATATTTTAACATCATTTACGTGTGATTCTTTGATTGGTCATATCGATGTTTGTGATTATTATTATTGATTATAGAGTAATTTAGATCAATCACAAATAACGTGTTAAAATATTGTTATCAAAGTATCATTAATATATATATATATATATATATATGGAAATTTAAATTTAAATTTAACTGAATTTTATAAAAATTAATTAAAGAGAGTTTCCTTCAATATACAAACTATGATTTTACTTTATGTTTAGTTGGATATCTATACAGTTTTTCTGAAGGATGTCTAGTGTGAAATTTAAGGAGGCTTAACAACATATGATACGGTCAAAATCTCTACTGCAATAAACTGAGTGACATATATCATATTATAAATTACTCTAATACGATAATAAAATAATAAAATATAAATTTAAGTTCATTTTATAAAATTGATTCAGTAAACTAAAATTTATTCCTAATTATATACTATAATTTAATATTGTATATAAATGAGAGAATCTTAAAATGCAACTTTAGAAAGAAAAAAAATACTAAAAGCTAATACGTAAAAAACACTGAACTTACTTTTATATAAAACTAGTTATAAATAAGTCCGTACATACATATTATTGGTGTTTGTTTGTATATTTTTTTATGTTAATAAGTATATATTATATTAAAAGATTTAAATATTGAAAAAAATTAATATTTTTAAATTTATAATTAAATTTTGAAAAAATATAATTATAAGGATAAATTAATAAACATGTCATAAAAAAATATAAACTAAATTAACATTATCACATAAGGATGACAACGAGTTGAATCCCGCACAGATAATGTGTACCCGTAACTCGACCGCACATGAAATTGTACCCGTAAAAATAATATTTTTTATGCATTTTTAAAATAAAATTTAAATTAAATTACAAAAAATGTAATATAATATAAATTAAATTAAATATAAATTAAAATTTAATTTTAATTAAATTTAACCTAATAAAATATAATTTTATTTTATTTTTAATTAAATTTAGTTAAAATATATATAAATCAATTTCTCTTATTATTTTTTGCAGATAACAAATATCCAGGGATTGGATAGTATACTATCCCGTATCTGACCCATTTAGAAGCGAGTATTAAAATTTCCGCTATCTGTTATCCGTGAATAATAAATATATGCAAATAATAACTACCCGCTATAAATTTTATCCATAAATATACATACCTACAAATTTTTTTGTCATCCCTACTAGTCACATGACAAAAAAAAATCAAAATTTTCTAATATATTCTTTTATAATTAAAATTGGATTAGTCAAACCAAACTTTAAAATCCTACATTTAATTTTTATCTTAAATTGAAGAATCACGAGATTTTTTCCAAATGTCCAGCTGTAATTATGCTAAAACTGTCTAACATCGAAACTATAATTGCTACAGTAGGTCCAATTATTATTCATAAAGTGTCAATTGTTATGTCAATTAAAGTTGGTCCAAGCAGTCACACCTAACCCAATTCATTAACACCCTAATTCAACATTGTCATATGTAATACTTAAATATGATTATCCATAAACTATATATTTACGAATACTTAAATAATTTTAGCCATTATGAAAGGAATATATTTGGATTTGATTTTTATATAAAAAGAAATTGGTCTAAAATTGAAAATCGGTATTTTCAACTTTTAGTATTATTTGATATTGGCTAACTGCTTATTTACAGAACAAAAAGTTAATTAATTAATATTTTCAAGTAACACCTAATAGTATTTATAATATAATATCAGTATTAAATATTGTAAGAAAATAAAATTAGTAAAAAATATTACTTATTTTTCTTAAAATGAAACAAAAATAGATATTGTTTCAAGGTGGAAATTAACTATTCACTCTGTATCACCTGTGTGTTAAAAGTTTAAATGTTTGTTTTTACTCTATCAATCATTCTAGTTGGCCTTCAAGGTTATGGAAGAGATTTTGATATCAAAATCCGTTCTATAGTTTTAACAATAAATAAATATTAAATATAATGATCTAATTATGACTTATTTTGTCACGACCATTAAATTCTCCAGCAAGTGAGATCCATGTGACAGTGGTGGAAGTCTGAAAATTCAGAGAGTGAAGAACAGGTGGCAGCACATGAGTAGACCGATCAGTTTTTGGAGGCAGTATTTAAGTTGGAATTTCAAAATCAAGTACCACTTTCTGCATGCAACTTCTTCTCCAACCTTCTGAACCTCCATTTTCTCCTCATTTTCTCTAAACTTTTGTAACTTCTCTCTAAGATTTTTCACCCTTTCACTGTTCTGATCACCCTTCAAGTAGCACATAAACGTTCTTGGTGTCAAGCTCTCTCACTTGCACCAATCGGTTTTCGATTTGAGCTGGTAAGTTCAAAATCTCCTTGTCCTTTGAAGTTTCTGCATCTTCTGTGCATGCAAGTACCTTTTTAGCTTGTATGTGTTCATCAATTTCTTATCTGAAACCGTTTTCTACTTTTGATTCTAAGGTCGACTTTTCTTCACAAAAATCAAAAGCTTGTAAGGAGCCATAGGACTCACGTACAATGTAGATCATAATGTAAAAAAACACTATTTCTGGATTTAGAGGTAAGGAAAGTTTGTAATTTAATTATGATTTTGTGTTATGAATGGTTGTATGCTTGAATGGTGGCATGTTGATGATTTGATTGATATTAGAATGTTGCATGTTTGATGGTATGCTTTAATATTTGATAATTGTCATGAATAATGGGTAGAAATAAGGTCAAGTGTAACTCTGCAAAATTCTGCAGAACTCTGTAACTATGACCAAGGGTTATTGATTTTCGTCCGGTTTTCAATGGTTAGTCCGTTTGGTTTTCATTTAGGAATTTTTTATTGATTTCTGTCCGGTTTTCATTGGTTAGTCCGTTTGGTTTTCATTTAAGGGTTTTTTATTGGTTAGTCCGTTCGGTCTTGACTGAACTCTCTTTCGTTGGAGATTTCAGTTGACAACCAATCGATATTCTATTGATTAAATGTTGAGCGTTCGGTCTATGCTAACGCTCGGTCTTTTGAAGAGAACTCCATCCTGTATCATGTGTCCGACCTAAGCTCTAATTGGTCGGCCAAGGCTTGAAAGTGTTCGACCTAAGTCCCAATTAATCGGTTTAAGGTATAAGTGTCTTGTGCAAATCTTACAGGTTCAAATTAAGTCTCATAGTGGCGGTCTGAGATTGTATATAACATAGTTTAGAGTTGTTATATTATTTGACCGTTCGGTCATATTCTTAAATTATTTAATAACTCTTTTAATAATGATTTCTGAATGTGAATTTTTTGTTATACTATTCGATTGGATTATATGGAATGAGAAAGATGATGGTATATGAAATGAATAATATGGATGTTTAAAGAGAATTTCAAGGAGAAATGTCTCATAACTGGTTTTGTATGGTAAAGTATGAACATGACTAAGTTAAGTTGTTGTTTATCTTGATATTCCGTGATTACTCCACCTCATGTAGAGGAGGGTAACTCATGCGTGGGAATGGCAGGAGGTCCTTTATCCTCAGGGTATAGTTGTGTCGAGGTAAGCTTCACTGGACTAACCTCGAGTGGCGGCTGTAGAGGGCATCCCAGCCAGGTTCCACCCGGGTGCATAAACGTCGTAACTACATAGTTCATACAATCCGGATGAGTCGAGTCAAACGGTCGGTTATGAATGTATTGAACGTTCGATTATATGGTGTTCTATAAATTTGATCTGTTTTGAATTGCATGTATGATAGTTATATGAAATGAGTTAAATTTGGATGTTAGTATGATTAATTAAATTACATAAGCTTATCCTATTTTTTCTATTGTCTGTTTTTGTCTATCGTTCGGTTGTTCTCTTCACTGCAATGATCATCCAATAAATGTGAGCAGAAGGTGATATTGGTTCGTTGGAGGAAGCGTTGCAAATTGAACATCCTGAAGATTGTGTAGGAGTATCGGAACAATAGTTTATTTATCTTACTTAGATAACCGTTTGGTATATATATATATATATTTTTTTTTTTAATAACCATTCGGTACGATCTTCTTTTTTGTAATACTATTCGGTTAGTTAAATTTTAGAACCGATTTATGTTGTAAGAATATTTAAGAGCTTCCGATTCTGAAGCAAATTTTGAAGGAATATTATATTTACTCTTATCATGTGGATTATCTTATCTTATTTCTATTATATTATTATTGTTAACTTCTGCATATATTTATAGTTTTCAATCTATAATTATTGAAATATTACATATTTTTGATAATAATCATATTTCATTATAGTTTAATTAGTATTAGATTTAATTGTCTAGACGAAGTGACAGTTTGGTTTATAGGTTATTAACTGAATAGTTATACAATACAGTTATTTTGAATTTTAGAGAGAGAAAAATAAAAAAAATATTTACAATTACTAAAAACCAAAGGATTAAAATAAGTTATATCAGAGAAAAAAAATCAGTTAAATTTGAATTTTTTTCTATTATGACCAATAAGACGTTGGTTTGGTTAACTTAAGCATGAGAATCATTACAATAAAATAATAACAAAAATCAGTGTAAATGATCAAATAAAAATTCAGATGACTATGAGTCATGATTAAATTAATTTATTATAACTTTGATTGACAATAACAAAGACACAAAAAATTCATTGAAACATACAATTCCATAAATGATAAACATGAATCAAGTTGAACAATTTTAGACGGTTAAGGCACTGAAATTGCATGAAGTGTGTTTTTGTTTATTTATTTATTTTTCTCTTGAGTGAAATTATAAAAATAATATTTCGACACATTTAAATATTTTACATTCACTTAATATTATCTTTTATTTTTTTTATAATTATTATATGTTTTTAATATGTATAAAATGAATGTAAACGTTGATCATCATCTATTTTTCATATAGATAACATTGTAGCACCACAAAATTTTCAGCTTGACCCTACTATTTTTAGTGAGGAAGAATGGTTGATGGCACAATTTTGAAGTAGGAATGTTAGCATTTCTTCAGTGATGATGGACTTTTTTGCCTAAGAATTATCTTGAATAAGACATTTGGAAAATTACAACTTCAAACTCTGCATAAATTCACCACAATTTTCCAAAATCCAACCATCTCTTTCTTCTTTGCTTCATTCACCAGAGAAACACTCACTTTCAGTTTTCAGCTCATTCAAAAAGTGGTGCTGAAAACTAAGAGTGAAGAAGAAGATGGAATCTTTCAAACAGAGTGGTGGAAGTTTTGTGAACAATACCAAAGTATTCACTCTGCAAGTCCTTACAGGGCGTTGGTTCATGGCTTTTTCCTCATTCATGATCATGTCTGTGTCAGGAGCAAGCTACATGTTCAGTCTATATTCAAGGGAAATCAAATCAGTTTTAGGGTATGATCAATCTACCCTAAATCTGTTAAGCTTCTTCAAGGATTTGGGGTCCAACATAGGCATCATTTCAGGCCTAATCAATGAGGTCACACCCCCTTGGGTGGTGTTAACAATTGGTGGAGTTCTCAATTTTTTTGGCTATTTCATAATTTGGCTTGCAGTGACCAGAAAAATTGCCAGGCCCCAGGTGTGGAAAATGTGCTTATACATATTCATTGGAGCAAATTCTCACTGTTCCACCAACACTGGAGTCATTGTGACCAGTGTGAAGAACTTCCCAGGCACAAGGGGCATTGTCATTGGCCTTCTCAGTGGCTACCTTGGTTTGAGTGCAGCAATCATCACTCAGATATACTATGCCTTCTATGGAAATGACTCCAAGTCTCTGATTTTGCTTATGGCATGGCTACCAACTGCTGTAACTTTTGTTTTCTTGCCAGTCATCAGACACCACAAGGGAGTTCAACAGCCAAATGATTCCAAGGCTTTCTATAATTTCCTCTACACCACTTTAGTTCTTGCAGGTTTCCTCATGGTAGTCATCATACTGCAAAAAAGTTTCAACTTTACTAAGAGTGAGTACTATGTCACTACTATACTGATGCTTCTGTTGCTCATCCTTCCACTTGTTGTTGTTATGTTTGAAGAACAAAAGATAAGGAAGAGGAAACAAGAGGACAGCAACACTGAAAACCCTCCTAAGCCTTTGAATATACCAACAGAGATGCCAAATCCAATGAGTTCTGCAGAGGCTCCACAAAAGCAAGTTTCCTGTTGGAAAAGCATGTTCAGCCCACCAAGTAGAGGTGAAGATTATACAATACTTCAAGCCATTTTTAGCCTTGACATGGTGATTCTTTTCTTAGCAACAATCTGTGGACTTGGTGGCACACTCACTGTGGTAAACAACTTGAGCCAAATTGGTGCATCCTTAGGATATTCATCACACAGTGTTACAACATTTGTGTCCCTGATGGCTATTTGGATCTATATGGGTAAAATAGTGCAGGGTGTGATATCAGAAATTATCATAGCCAAATTAAAAGTTCCTAGGCCTATTTTGTTCACATCAATTCTTGTCATCCCTTGTATTGGTCACCTTCTGATTGCTTTCAATGTCCCTAATGGTCTGTATGCAGCCTCAATGATAATTGGATTCTGCTTTGGGGCAAATTGGCCACTACTATTTTCCATCATATCAGAACTTTTTGGTCTGAAATTTTACTCAACTCTGTACAATGTTGGGTCAGTGGCAAGTCCAATTGGGTCATACTTGTTCAGTGTAAGGGTTGCAGGGTATTTGTATGACAAGGAAGCCAGAAAGCAAATGACAGCATTAGGATTGAAGAGGAAAGCTGGGGAGGAATTGAATTGCTATGGAAGTGAGTGTTACAAAATGGCTTTCATTATAATCACTGCAGTGAGCCTGTTTGGAGCACTTGTGTCTCTCATCTTGGTGTATAGGACTAGAGAGTTTTATAAAGGTGACATATACAAGAAGTTCAGAGAAGAAGATGGAACTGCTGCAGCTGAAATTGGTCTGACTCAGAACAAGTTTGCAGAACAACCTGCTGCAAATGAAGGCTAGATATCTTTGCCAAGGATTGATAAATACTTTATCATTACCATAATCGATACCAAAAGAAAATTAGAACCATAAACCTTAAGAATATAGATCTTCTGAGTTTTTATCCTTGTTCTTCTCTTATATCTTCAAAATACTTTTACTTTTAATATATTAAACAAATTTTAATATATTTTAGAATATCAAAATCAATGTATTTCAAAGATACAATAGAAAAACAACAACAAAAAATCTCAACTCTAGCAGCTGAGTAAATTTCCATTTGTAGTTTGTAGTTTATACAGAAGGATCTTGTTGGGTAATGTGTTGTATTCAATAAATCACTCAAATGTAGAATATGTATTAGCTTGTAACCATAATCAATGGTATATATATTTTAACAACACTTTTTTAACAATTTTTTGACAACACATACGTGACAGCTTGTGATTGGTCCGTTTTAAATATTTTTTAAACATAAATTCAAATAGACCAATAAAATAATGACACGTGTTCCGTTGTCTAAAAAGTTGTCAAAAAGTGTTGTCAAAATATCATTGTCATATATATATATATATATATATATATATTAGATTTTGATTGATGAAGGTTTAATTACTACTTTCAATTTCAACTTTTGTTGTTTTTATTGGGTTTGGTCTTTTTTTTAATCAAGTTGCATTTTGTGTTAAATGAATTCAATTTATTTATTTATGTTATATTTGTATAAATGATGTTAACATTTTTTTGTAAATAAGTTGATGGTATTTTTGTTTCTATTTTTATTTTTGGTTTCTTTTACTTGTTAGGATTTTTAGTGTTAATGTTAATGTTACGTATTAATGTTAGTGTATGTCAAGTAATAATATATTATATTCAATTTACTGCATATATTTATTTATTTTATTTAATTGAATTATAATTTTTATTTGAAAGTTGGACAATGTTTAATTCAATTTACTTGTAATATAAATAAATAAATTACAAAATTTATTCTATTTTGTTAAAAATTGTTGTAAAATGTACTATTTATTTTACATAATTGATTCATTTCCCGTCCGAAAATAATTCATCTTGGATTGTGTGGTTCCTATGTTGTTTAAAATACAAGACAAAAAAAAATTTCTTCTTTTGAAAATGTATAAGGTTGTTTCTATTGCTTACATGAGTGAAAGTAATATGGTGGAAGAGAATTTAGAAGGCGAAAAGGGTGGATGAAAGAAATTTGCATGTGTGATAGAGGAATTTGAGGAAGAATAATTGCAATTCAAAGAATTTATGACAAGGTTAAGAAGTAAATATTTGAAAGAACAAATCTCCTCAAGATTCATGATGTTCCATGAAAATTAGAATTTAAGAAACACGAACATCATTGTTTAGAGCATAATTATACAATAGTTTAGGCAATTAAAAATATTTGTAATTTTTTAATTGCAAATAATTTGTTTCTGTTTTTTTTTTATTTTCAAATTATTTTTGGGCCCAATGTCTTTGTATCTCCTTATTATAAAAAGGAGATCTTTAACAAATTACAAAGACTTACACAAGAAAATAGGAGTGTTGAAGAGTATGTCCAAGAGATGGAGGTCACCTTGATGAAAATCGATGTAGAAGAAACACCTATGACTACAATAACTAGATTCTTGAATGATTAAATAGGGAGATTCAATATGTGGTGGAAATGCACCATTATGAAACTTTGGAGAATTTTATTCACCAAGCCACCAAAGTGGAACAACAACTCAAGAGAAGAAGCTCCTATAAGAAGTCATCCACCTCATAGAGGAATAAGAAGAAATCTAAGAAAGAGGGAGTTACTTCTGTCATTCCTAAATCTAAGAAAAATGAGTATTCAATTGGCAAAATAACTTCTAAATCTAATAATGATAATTCTTCACATTCTAGTTCAGAAAAATGTTTTAAATGTTTGGGTATGAGACATATAACAGTTGAATGTCCCAACAGGAGAACTATGATGTTGTTGGAGAAGAGAATGTAGGGTACATTAGTGAGCATTCCATTGAAGAATCATTTAGTAGTGATGAGGATGAGCAAAGGTGTGAAGTACCACCTTTGGAGGGAAATTTTTTGATGGTTATGAGGTTGTTAGATAGTATGAATAAGGAGGAGGATGAGACCCAAAGAAGGAATATTTTCCATTCTAGATGTATAATTATGGGAAAGGCATGTTCACTCGTCATTGATGGAGGAAGTTGTACAAATGTAGCAAGTAAACGACTAGTGGAGAAGCTTGGTTTGGTGACATCTATACACCTTAGTCCTTATGCTTTGCAATGGTTGAGTGAGAATGAAGAATTGGCAGTGGATAAACAGGTGAACATTGTTTCCTCTATAGGTAAATATGTCAATGAAGTAGTATGTGATTAGGTACTTGAGGTGAGTCACTTGTTGTTAGGAAGATCTTGGCAATATGATCGAAAGGTAAACCTATGATGATCTAACCAATAAGTATTCTTTCTTGTTTAAAGAGAAAAAGGTGTCCCTAACACCTTTATCTCCTAGAGCGGTTTGTGAGGATCAAATTAAGAAGTGAAAAGAGAGCAAGAGAGAAAAGAAGGAAGAGAGAAAATTTAAGAAAAAGGTAAGAAAAAGGAAAGAAAAAAAAAATAAAGAGTGGTAAAAGCCTTTTCTTAAGAGAAAAAAAGGTAAATAGAGTGTTGGTTAAGAAATAACCTTTATATTTACTTATGTCTAACAATATATATTTGTTTTTTATGCAAGTTTCTTTGTCTTTAGATATGGAGCAACTTCTCAAGGAGTATGAGGATGTCTTTCCTAAAGACATTCCATATAGTTTACTTCCTAAAAAGAGTATTGAACACAACATGAACCTATGGGTGCATCCCTTCCTAATAGGCCAACCTATAGGAAGAATTTGGAAGAGACTAGCGAAATACAAAAACAAGTGGAGCAACTCATGGAGAAAGGATGTGTTAGAAAGAGCTTGAGTCCATGTGCCATACTAACCATCCTTGTTCTTAAGAAAGATAGATAATGGAGGATGTGCATTGACTGTCGGACCATCAATAACATCACCATCAAGTATTAATTTCAGGACAAATTTGTTTCAAGGAGTAAATGATAAAGAACTATTCCTTGATCCTTTAAAAGAGAAACTTAAAGAAAAATCATTGCAATTAAAAAACCCTATGACAAAGTCAATAAACAAATATTTGAAAGAACAAATCTCATATAAACTTATGATGCTCCATGAAAATTGGAATTAAAAAAATATAAAAATCATGATTTAAAACATAATTATATAATAGTTTAGATAATTAAAAATATTTGTAATTTTCTTTTAATTGCAAATAATTTATTTATATTTTTTAAATTTTTTATGTTATTTTTGAACTGAGTTTGGATTTCTTTTTAGGAATTTTTTTAAGTTATAATAAAATACTTTTTATAAATATATCTTTTATATGACATGTAAATAATTTGTATTATTAATAAATATATTATTTTAAATTTAATTTTACTAATAAATTATAATTTATAAAAGAATAATATGAAAACTTTTAAAAATAACGTAAAAATATATTTCTATTTTTAAGATGCATTAATTTAAAAATAAAAAGAATAAATAAAAGATAAAACAACTTTTATACACTAAATAACAGAACAAAAACAATAAAAAATAAATTAACAATATTAAATCACTAAAAAATTAAATTTAAAATATTTGTAAACATACATAATAAAATAAGTTTTGTGACATATTTTTTTTCTTATATTATAATAGCCTCCAATACTATTATAATGTATGTGAGATGTAAATGTCTTTATTCTTGTTTTTAAGATCGAAAATGGAAGAGTTGTGAAAGAAGTAGAAGAAGGAAGAATAATGGGAGATGAATACCAACTTCAACAAAGAACCCTATGGAGCAACGCAGAGAGAAGATGCCTACACCTTCTCCAATGCAAGACAAAGAGCGTTACCACCCTTCTTCAAATCCACGCCTTCATGCTCCGACATTCTTTCCACAACAACGTCAACCTCCTTACTGCTTTCATCACCGCCTGCGCCTCCCTCGCCGCCGTCTCCCCTACGCGCCATCACGCGCTCGTACAACACGCGCGCACCTTCTTCGACCTCGTCCGCACCCGCGACACCTTCCTCTGCAACTCCATGATCGCTACTCACTTCGCGGCTCGCCAGTTCTCCGAGCCTTTCACCCTCTTCCGAGACCTTCGCCGCAAAACGCCGCCTTTTACGCCTGATGGTTACACCTTCACCTCGCTCGTGAAGGGTTGCTCGGCTCGTGTGGCCAGGCGGGAGGGTTCGCAGCTTCATGGGGTGGTTTTAAGAAACGGGCTTTGCTTTGATTTGTACGTGTCAACTGCTTTGGTGGATATGTATGTGAAGTTTCGGATTTTGGATGATGCCAAGAAGGTGTTTGATGAAATGTCTGTAAAGAGCAGGGTTTCCTGGACCGCGGTTATTGTGGGGTATGCGAGGTGTGGGAATATGGATGAGGCTAGGAGGCTTTTTGATGAGATGGAGGATCGGGACGTTGTTGCTTTCAACGCAATGATTGATGGGTATGTAAAGACGGGATGTGTGGGTTTGGCGAGGGAGTTGTTTGATGAGATGGAGGAGAGGAACGTGGTTTCTTGGACTAGTATGATTTCTGGGTATTGCAGTAATGGTGATGTTGAAAATGCTAGGTTGATGTTTGACGTAATGCCGGATAAAAATTTGTTTACTTGGAATGCCATGATTGGAGGCTATTGCCAGAATAGAAGGTCTCATGAAGCGTTGGAGTTGTTTCGTGAAATGCAGATGGTGATGGTGGAGCCAAATGAGGTAACTGTTTTGTGTGTTCTTCCCGCTGTGGCTGATTTGGGTGCTTTGGATTTGGGGCGCTGGATTCACAGGTTTGCCCAAAGGAAAAAGTTTGATAGGTCTGCTCGTGTTGGCACTGCTTTGATTGATATGTATGCAAAATGTGGTGAAATTATGAAAGCGAAATTGGTTTTTGAGGAGATGAATGAGAGGGAAACGGCTTCGTGGAATGCTTTGATAAATGGTTTTGCAGTCAATGGCTGTGCCAAGGAATCATTGGAGGTATTTGCAAGGATGATGGAAGAAGGGTTTGGACCAAATGAGGTAACTATGATTGGTGTACTATCTGCTTGCAACCATTGTGGTTTGGTGGAGGAAGGAAGAAGATGGTTCAACGAAATGGAGAGATTTGGAATTGTGCCTGAGATTGAGCATTATGGTTGTGTGGTTGACCTTCTAGGAAGAGCTGGATGCTTGGATGAGGCTGAAAAATTAATTCAAGCCATGCCTTATGATGCTAACGGGATAATACTGAGTTCTTTTCTCTTTGCTTGTGTTTACTTCAATGATGTATCGAGGGCAGAGAAAGTTCTTAAAGAGGTGGTGAAAATGGATGAGGATGTTGCGGGAAACTATGTCATGTTGAGAAACATGTATGCTACGGAGCAAAGGTGGAGAGATGTGGAGGGTATTAAACAAATGATGAAGAAAAGAGGAACAAGTAAAGAGGTTGCTTGCAGTGTTATTGAGGTGGATGGAAGCTTTAGAGAATTTGTGGCTGGTGATTACTTGCATTCACATCTGGAGGCTATTCAGTTAACCTTGGGGCAGTTAAGCAAGCACATGAAAGTTGAAATAGTCTGTTGACAATGGAAACACAGAAAGCTGAAAGGAAAGGTCAAAAGGAAGTAAATGAAAATTGAAAGAGTCACAACATGTGTATTTCTGTGTCCCTTTCATAATTTGATGTCCATTTGATAATCAGGCTGCCGACTCAAGTAAATGGTGGGCAGGTTGGAAACACACCCGGAATTTTATTATCAGGAGGCAACTCCAAAAATAACAAACAATAGCAGGTGTTAATTCCAGTCAGCAGTTCAGATAGATTCCTGAGGTAAAACTACAAATCTATATAGAGAAGAATACAAACAGTACCTATAGTACTTTCTCCATAAAAATGCAGTTACTATCAAGCACCAGATACATACATTACACTAGATGATTCCAGCTGAGATTCATGAAGAGTCTCCTTTGTTTGATTCATTAAGCTCAGGTGGCTGAATTTCCTGCAAAGGTTGACAGTGAGCACCACTATGCTTCGATCGGTATTTGGTATGATTCACAGGGCTTGCTAAAGTAGCACTGCCAACCATTGAGAATCGTCTCCAAGCCTGACTAGGCAATCTGAGTTTTGATGTTACATTTGGGAGACCCGAAATAACTTTACTCTTTGCAAAGGGAGTAGGAGCAATGGCTGCATTTGATATGCTAAAGAATTCTTCATAAAGAGGTGTTTGGAGCTTCTTCACTTCAAGGGCCTAATGTAGGAAATTGAAATAAGATTAAAGAAAAAAGAAAACAAGGTAACAACCATTTAGTAATGCTATACTTAGTATGCTCTAGAATTAAAATAGAAACTTGGAATGAAGGAAGTTTCTCTAATTTTAAATTCAGTAACTTCATCATCTTCCATTCCTAGAGGCTCACTTGAAAATGATAAGTGCGGTCTGTTTTTCACTAAATTTTGGGTTTCATTAAAATTGCAAGGATGATCATCCGCAGGATGGCTTGAAGAATTGCAACTCTATTCCAGCAAATTGATCAGCTCAGTGTTAAAAAACTACTAATCATAAACAGAAACATCTAAAACAGTGGAAGAATAAAACAAACTTGACACCTTCGTATCATCAGAAGCTAATATAGATTCAGATTTTACTGGTGAACCAATCAAAAAATCATCTTCATCCATCGGACACATGTCATCATCATTGTTGTCCGCTCTCAGGTAGAAATCTGCTTTATGATACACAGTTGAGAACTTTATGCTATCTATCTGACAATCACCAACAGCAGAAGATATACTTACAAGGTTATAAAATTCATTCCATATGTTGCCATCTTATTGCAAGAGTCCTGAGATAGGAAAAATAAATAGTTGATAAAAAGCAAGTTATGGTGTGCACCATATATACTCACAGATCGGACACTATCCCTGATTGAACTGCGTAAGATTGAATGAGAACCATGATATTCAGAGGTGATGAACGGATGCTGCAGATGATAAGTAAGGCAGAGTCACTAAATTAGCTTTAAAGCAAAAGCTCAGTAAAACAAATTCAAAAGAATGTTCCACAGTTGGGCTAGCTTTTGGTTTAACTGTTATTTATTTATTTTATTTATTTTTGTTATAGCTTTTAGTTAAATTAACCTACTGTTGGATTGATGTATTTTTGAACCAAATTCATTCAGTTTATTTTTACTGAAATCAATTAACAATTCACTTCCTGAGTTCGTGAGTTTTCTCTTGATTACAAAACCTTGATATGGTATTATATGTGTAACATTTTCAATTAAGTGGAATTATATGTGTAACATTTTTCGTTCTCAAACATGTTTAAAGGAATTTGTGCTTATATTGTTAGTTATATTTATATATTTCCTTAAAATAATTATTCATAATCAATATTAAAATGATTTTAAAGGAGGAATTAACCAATAAGATTATATATATTTCTATAGATATAAAAAACAAAAGCGAAAATATGATTATTTTTATTTCATTACATATTTTTCTCCTCGTGATAATAAGGACAACAATAAAAATAAAGATAAAGAGTAAATGTTACAAATTGAAGAAGGAATTATATTGTTGCAAATTTATTCTATAAAAGGATTATCCTAACTATTCTAACATCTTATTTATATAGAAAAAGATGGTTAGAAATTAGAAGGAAGTTATACATATTTCTTTATAAATTATTAGAATATGGTAACGAGGGAAGAAATATGTAATGAAATAAAAAAAAAAAACAAAATAAAGAGTAAATGTTGCAAATACAAGAAGGAGAATAGCTACACACAAGGGTAACAAGAACAATAAGAAAAAAAACTTATAAACAAATGAAAATCACAATTACTCAAATACTAAATATTACTCAAACCATGAGATTGACATGTATTGGACAATTGATTTACCGACCAAATAATGTAAATAAAATACAAATGTCATTTAATCAGACATTAATTTTTTTTAATCAAAATTAAATATTTTTTTGCATTGTAATAAAACTCAACACACATCCTAAGCATAGATAATTAGTTGGTCTCCATACAAAGAATTAATCAATGCATAATTATCAATATGTAATTAATAATTTCTTTTCAATAAATAAATATTTGTACACTTATAAATATTACATTTTACTTATAATAAATATAAATTTACTTTATATATTAACTAACTCCGATTACAATATCATATGGCAATGGATCGGGTCGGGCATGGATAGTGTCTACCCACAACCCAACCCGACAAAAAAAAAATTCACCCGCTACCCATCCCTCTACCTGCATGGATATCTGTTTAAAAAATATCCGCAGATATTTTTAAATTCGTGAATATCCGCGTATACTCGCAAATATTTTAAAAAATATATTTTTATAAAATATTAAAATAAAATTTAAATAGAATTACAAAAAAGTATATAAAATATAATATAAATTAAATTAAATATTAATTAAAATTTATTTTTTGTTTTGGATGAATTGGTTCGATGGTCAATCGTCCTTTGGTTCGATGGTCAATCATCCTTCTTTGCTTTGTTCTCTTTTGATTTTCACTCCTTCCTGAGAATGTTATCAGCTCCTATGGGTTGTTGACGTGCAGAAGACACTTCGATCCTCAAGATATAAAAAGGTCTAAATTTTATTAGGATAGAAGAGGAAGATTATACCTAGACATCAATGGTATATTAATAGAGTCTGTCGCAGGCAAATCCATTGATTAACCATTAGTGCAATATATTTTTAGACAAGGCAGTCAAATCCAATAATCAATAATTAATACCGTATATTTTGCAAAGATATATTTTTATAAATTATTAAAATCTGACCAGTATATTTTTAGGCAATCAAACCCAAAAATCAATAATCAATAACGTATGTTTTGTAAAGAGTAAAACAATCAGACCTATTAATACATGTTAATTGTCCATAAATGACAATTAATTTCAATTGGTATATTTCATATAATACAATTTTAATTAAATTAACCTTGTAAAATATAAATTAATGTTAATTTTAATTAAATTTAACTTAATAAAATAAAAATTAAATTTTCATTTTTATTTTTTGTGGGTAGCGAATATCTACGGATACGAATAGTATAATACCCACACCCGACCCGTTTATAAGCAGGTATTAAAATACCTGCTATTCGCGATTTCATGTAATAAATATCCGCGGATATCCGCAGGCCCGAAATTTTTTTGCATGATGATATTACATATATTTGAATAATGTGTATACTATTATAAATATTTAAAAACATTAATATTTACTATTCCTGTAACATCCCAAAAATTATATCATAATTTTTGAATGCTTTAAACATTATAATATGATAGAACATTTTAAGAATAAAATAAAATCATAAGTTTACAGTCATCCAAAATTGACCATAAATTTAAAACTTTACTTACAAAGGATGTATTTCAAAATAGTTAAGTCAGCTAAGGTAGATCCTAAGCACTAGACAGTTGCGTCTTCTTCGTTCTCCAATGCTTGCTCCAGTGGTACTTCATCAGCTACTGCTCACATCCAAAGGATTGGATGATCATCGCAAGGAAGAAGGCAACCACATACAACACACACAAGAGTAAGGGTAAGCTAGGTCTCAAATAAACATACAATTTAATCCAATTCAATCTAATATCTTTGAGAACCTCCACACCCACATAAACTTTCAAATCCTCATAAACATGGACATTAATTTCATAAAACACATCAAAATAATCATCCTATCATATTAAGACCTCTAGACTCGTCCGGACTAAGAATGTATATAGAGCTGGGGCGGGTTGTGCACTTGTGGTGGCCTCTACTGCTTTGCAAAGCCATTGCCGAGGGGTTTCACCCGACCACACACAAGGCTGGTCCGTTACCGCGGAATAGACCTCCAGTGATAGCGCTTACCCTAGGACCTCCCACTACTCTCACCACACGCGCCAATCCTCTCTAAGTGAGAATGAAAGACCGTTAGAGTGTTAGAGATAACCCCCCATAGTGGAAGCCTCTTACATACATTCAATACACTAATTGATCCCACCGAGAGATCTTAATTTCGTATTTAATCCGGCCACTTTAAATAATATGATATTCCTCTTGAATCAATAATGTACCTCATAAACCACTTTGATTCATCAAACGTAAAATTTCATAGTCATTCAAGTGCATTCTTACTATATTGTCTCATACCAAACCCATACACCATCATACAACATCAACCATGTCATAAAAACAACTCATACATTACATACTTTCACAAAACCAACACTTATTAACACAAATTTCTTTAGGACTTTTAATTATCAATACTTAAGTAATTCAAACAGCCTTGATACCCTCACCAATGGCTCCGGAAGGGTCAAAAACCCCAGAACGACCTAAAGAACGTCTAAAACAGACATCCGAAACCCCACAAACTATCAAAAACAAAAGCAACAGCAGAAAAGGGCGCCTAGCGCCCTTTTGGGGCGCCCAGGTGTGGATTTTGCAGAATTTTCTGCAGATTGTGCAGATTTGGAAGAACTCACACCCCTAAGTTTCGTTTTAGGCCTTTTGGTGAATTTCTAATGATCCTAATTCGAAAGATAGGTTGATTCTAACTTGTCTAAGGTTTCTAAACACTCACAAACCTCATAATCTAGTAACTATGCATCGATTTAGGTTCTAAACCTTCAATTTTCCTAACTTAGAGGCCAATTTCTAAATTTACCACTTTGAAGTTGGTTCTCCTCATTTTGACAATTCTAATAAGTTAGAAACAGCCTACTTAAACTATCCTAAAGGTTTATTTCAGACCATGACGCTTAACTCTCAAAATCATCACTCCACTTCCCTTAAGTTGAGCCTAATTACTATAATCCACTTAACCTCCTAACTAAATTACAAATTTATTACTTAACTACTCTTTTTAACCAAATTAACACTTCAAACAAGTTAGGATTAGCTTACCTAAACTGACTCAACTACCTAAATTAACTTCTAACTCATAATTCCCAATTTCACTATCTCACTTCCCTCAATTTGGCCTAATTTGCCTCAATTCCCTTAACTTTTATTCTAGCAGATGGTATAACATCATTCCAATCATCAAATCACTTAAACTCAGTGTTTCATCATCCTCATACAAATTTATGATTAACAAGTTCACAACATCACAACATGGAACTCAATATACATTCAATTTCATACACAAAATCAATTCCATTTTAGTCCACAGAAATAAACACACAAAAATCAGTTTTCCATATATATATTAATCCCGAAATTTTCACCAAATTCTAATTATTAAACTGAACAAAGAAGAGATCCTAGCTTCCCTTACCTTTAAACTGCACAACCGAGCTCACAGGATGGTCAATGCACTTGGCACCGTGAGAGAAACCTAGAATCACCCATAGACCACAAATTTGTGGTATGAGACAGAATTAGGAACCTTAGCGAGACTGGAAACCAAAGAGAAGAAGCGCTATTCACATGCAATCAGATTGCGATGCATGCTTATAGCCTTAGGATGAAAGGGAAGAACGGAGAACTACTTACCGGTAAAATTGGGAAAACTGGTTGATCGAAAAGGGAGCCCTCTGTGTCGTGATCGCTAGGGCACCACCTAATTGGAAATCCACTGGATCAGTGATGAGAAGAAGTAGAGAGAAGGAGGAGAAAATGATGAATTGAGTTTTCTAGCAAGAAGGTGGGGTTTGAGCTTTTGAACCTAATTTCAGAAATTTGAAATATATATTATATAATAGAAAAAATTTAGAGGTTCTCACAATTCCACATACTCACACTTTTTTATAACAACAAATATAATTAAACTTAACTAAACGATTACTCAAAAAATAAAATTATAAAATAATTATTTTAATTTGAAAACACAGTTAAATTTAAATAAAAAAAGTCACGTAAAAATAAAAAATATATTATTATAGTTTTACAAATATTATTTGAAAAGTAAAATTAAAAAACATATACTAAAAAGAAAAAAAGTTTTATTAATAATATAGTAATAAAAAATATAAAAATGATTGTTTATATATAATTATTTTTTAAACACATATACATATATTAATAAAATAAATAACAAAAATAAAATACTTTTTAAATTAATAAAAGAATAAAATGGTAAAACCATCTCCTTGATACACCTTCGATAAGCATCCTACAGAAAAATAATTCAAAGATAATATTTGCTCTTTTACATCATATGTTTATATTATTAATAGAGATACTATATATTATTTTTTTAACATGCGTAATAAAGTAAGTTTTCTAGTATATTTTTTTCTACATCATAACATATTTCTCAATAAAAAATAATGATATTATGAGATATTTTTGACATTTATTTAATTCAAAATATAAGAAAAAAAAGGATAATGTATAAATTTTTATATTTTTTCGAAAAAAAAAGAAAAAAATAAAAAAAAGAATGTAAAAAATTTTAAATTGTTTTTCCTCCAAAATCACACCAAGTAAGGAATGGTCGCTCACGTGACAACAACGCATCTTGGCCTCCCATTTTGTGGCCAGTATTCGTTATTCTCAATTGCTGCAGCTTCCCAGTGCTATCTCTATCCATCTCTACTCAACAGTTTGGTGGATGGCTTCTTCTTCTTCTTCCTTGTTTCGTTCCATTCCAATTTCATTTCCATCCACCAAACAATGCGCTCGTAAATCCCAGCGCCCTTGGCTTCGTGCTTCCGCCACTCCAACGCAAAAGGCTCGGTTCGTCGCTCGCCGTAAAGAGTCTGTTTCCGTTCGCCAACTGCAGCGTCCCCTAAGTAATGTTAGAGCAATATTAATTAATCAATACTTCTAATTAATCTATAAATCTGTTATAGTATCTGCAGTTTTCAAAACAATAATCCAAAATAGATTAGGTACATAATTGATGGAGTTTTGTCTGGAAAATTTCTTCTGCATAACTTAAAATTAGATTAAGCTAATTTGCAATTTTTTTGTATAAGTAGTTTATTTAAATTATTGCTTTTATTTGCAGATGTTACCATAATTTTAGTTTGTAAAGAAATCCATTCCACTTTTTCTTCGTTTTTTTCCTCTCAGGAAGAGTTTTGGGAAGCTCATCTGTATATATATATATATACCTTGAATTGTGTGAAACAAATACAGGTGTGTTCAAGCAAGTTTTTAGTAAATATTTAACATAAGAAGGAAAACAAAATTAAATGAGTTTCTCCATAGGTTAAGGTTATGCACGGATTAAATTAAAAAAAGAATTTAGAAATTATGCAGAAATTAAATTCAAAATAAGAATTTAGAAATTATTCGCAGATTAAATTAAAAATTTGAATTTAGAAATTATGCACAGATTAAATTAGAAATGTGAATTTAGAGAAGTTATATGATAATGCCTCTATAAGTTAATTACGAAAAAAAATTAATTTTATTAACTTATGGAAAAACTAATTTTAATTTTTCTTCTCCTATAGTTGTTTTCTCTTCTCCTACAAATTGCTCCTAAAGTTGTTTGGAAAATGTTTGTGCAAATGGATCTTATATGTATGCATAAAGATTGAAAATATTAGTTTTAAAGTGAAAGGACTTCAAAGATAAAGATTGTGTGTGTAGAAGAACTAGACCAGATGAGTTTTTCTATATTTTTGTTTGATTTTGAAAAAGCGGTAATTTGTTTGAATTTTATGATCTGTGCAGTTGAATACATGCGGTTACCGGCGAGTCAGTACTCGGTGTTGGACGCGGAGAGGATTGAACGGGTAAATGATGACACGTTTCGGTGTTACGTATATAGGTTCAGGTTCTTCAACTTTGAGATTTGTCCAGTGTTGTTGGTTAAGGTGGAAGAGCAGCCTGATGGATGCTGCATCAAGCTCTTGTCTTGCAAGGTGTCAAACTTATTTGAATGTGTTGCTGAATTTAGTTTTCTACTGTGTTCATTTGTTTCGTTATTTTGATTATTTGCTTTGACGATTGGTGACAGCTCGAGGGATCACCAATGATTGCTGCACAGAACGACAAGTTTGATGGTGAGTTTTGCTAAATGCATGTCAAATGTGTATAGTTTTAGGTTGTGGTGTGGTTGTTAAGATTTTGTTTTGATTAAGAAAAATTGGGAAAACACAGCACAGACTGCAGCTGCAAAGGGTTGTGTAGACCTTACAAATTGCAATGTTGCAGCCTCCCTTTTGATCATGGAGTCCAATTTAAATCGATATGATAAAGGATGTCTGTTAGAATTTATTCATTGTTATTTCCGTTCGTTAGTGCATTAAGAATAAATGATTATGAATTCATACTCTCATAAGGTTCTGAAACTCTTAAGTTACGATCCTAGCTTTAGAAAATGATTTAACACACAATCAAACTATTTTCTGAATGAACATGGATGAACTTTTAAACTCCTGTAAACTTGCAGAAATTCTCGAGTCAAGAAGTTTGAAATTATTAGTAATTTTTGCCCTTTATTAACCCTACAATGACTATATTTTATTAGGGTTCAAACTAGTTGAAGAAATTAGCTACTTTCTGAAATGTTTTTACTTTAAGAACATACTTTTTTAACTATATATATATATATATATATATATATATATATATATATATATATATATATATATATATATATATATTAGTTTTATCTTATTTAGACTAGTACACTATTATCAAAGTTTATGGATCAAATATGCGAGTCAAGTCTACTTCGAGTTCAACAACCTTGCATATACAACATCTTCATACTTACTAAATGAAGAAAGTGTTAAATGGATGACATGAATTTGTTTTTCAACTTAATGCCTTTTTATAAAGTATTCAGAGGGCATGATATGAAGATGAAGCATAATTGTTAAAGCTGTTTAGATGAAGTTCTCTTTAAACACCTACAGGATGAAAAAATAAGGAGGAAAATGATATAAGTTTTTTTACAAGTTAATATTAGTTTACGCATAAGTTAATTTGTGAAAGGTTTTTCTTGTTTACTTCTCCATTAGCTGATTTTATTTCTACAAACTAACTTTAGCTTATTAAGCAATTATTTTATTTTTCTTTCTTATCATTTAATCCTGTGAGTGTTTATGGGGAAGTTTATTCAAACATAGCCTAAGAAATATCAGATATAACTTGTTTATATGAGCTGAGATGTATGTGAATTCTTGGAAAGTGTTGGCCTTGTCAAATTGTTTGAAAAAACAACTACAATGTGAGTGGCTAAATTGGTATGAAAGTGGACCAATGCTTATTCTGCTCAGTACTGCTTTTGATTGTAGCTTACTGGCTATTCATTGGAAGCAGTAACTGCGATAATTACAAAACTATATGTTACTTCCTTATTTATAGCAGCAGCTGAGGCAATTTTTTTGTAGTCGAAGAAAGCAATATAGGGTGTCATGCTGTTTGGTTTATGCTACTTTCAGGAATACCTTTTCAATACTTTAATATGGTAATGCAGCTCTAATGGTTAACCGGATATCGTGTGATAGTAGTAAGGCAGAGTCTTTGACGCAGCAACTCACATCAGACACTATAATTGAGGTAGAACTCTATGTTTATTTCATTTCTTGCGATTTTATATTTGTTGGATTCCAGTTAAAGTGTTCTTTTGGGTTGCTATGTGGAATGCAGGTAAGCATTGAAATTCCTTTTCCTTTCCTAGCAATACCAAAGCAAGCAATTGAGTCAGCTGGGACTCAAGTCCTTGAACAAATACTCAGGCTTATGCTTCCCCGATTTATGTCACAGGTTTGTTAAAGCTTATTATTATCTGCAAATTTTTTTAAGCTATGTTTTTCCTTTATGGATAAAAGAAGAAATTCATTTGAAGAAAAATAACACAATAGATCCCAATTGAACAGAGCTTCCCAATCCTTGACCAATAGACCCCTAACTTGAAATGCCTAATCTTTGTCCCAAATCAATTTGTGTAACCGAGGCCTCCTTAAACATATCATAGTTAAGATCCAACCAAATGCACCATGGTGTAGCAGGTTGTACTTGCACACTGGCACAAAAATTTGCTTTTAAACAAAGCCATGAAAGCTAATGATCATGAACTGGTCTAGAGACCTAAGGGTCACCAGATTTTCGGAAGAGAATTTCCGCATAGAAAAAGCAGCCAAGCTGTTTAAAGAACAAATGTGAAGCTGATTATTAGGAAGCAACACAATGTATAGACCTGGGTAAAAGTCTTGTGCAGGCTTGACAAATCTAATGGTGATTTTTCTAGACTCCACTTTTTCTCTTATGAAATGATAATTCACCTCAATATTTTTGGTCCTCATGAAAGGTAGTATTGGAAGCAATGTGTAATGCTGCCTAATTGTCACATATATGGTGCAATTGAAAACTTTCTTCAAATTTAAGCTTTTTGAGGAGTTGTTCTAGCCATATAAGCTCACATTGACTGTCATTGCCCTGTGTTATGATTTTTCACTTCATCTTGTCATAATATTTTCTTTTTACTTTTCCATGATATTAAATTACCTCTAAGAACAACATAACTCTCTAAAGTGAAGCATCTATCACTTGGTGACCATGCCTAGTCAGTGTTAGAATGCCTTACAATATTTTGATTATTTCCCTTATTTTCACAAAATGAGGCCTTTTCCTAGAGTTTTCTTAATATACTTTAAGATCTGTTGGAAGTCTCTCATCGACTAGAGATAAGCCAATTTAGAATATATAAGTGGGTGCAAATCTTACCTTACAAGCCGGTTTTGTGGGGTTGAGTTAGGCTTAAAGTCCATTTCTTAACATGGTATCAGAGTTATGGTTAGAGTCTATCCTAGTGATATTTGTTGTTTGTTGGGCATATTGTTCTACCCGCTATTGGGCCGTTATCGGACCACCCATTAATGTCTAGTCTCATACTCGAGATGTATATACCTTGTCATAAAGGGGGTGTGTTAGAAGTTTCACATCGACTAGAGATAAGGCCAATTTAGAGTATATAAGTGGGTGCAAACCTCACTTTACAAACTGGTTTATTGGGGTTGAGTTAGACTTAAAGTTCACTTCTTAACAAGATCCACAAGATTGCATCTCAATGGTTTTGACAAGGAGAGTTTAAACATTGACTTACTATCACAACAAAGGTGATGTATGGATGAGTCATACTGAGGTAATTAAACTTACCAACTAACCTTGTGCATCTCATGATTAGATGTTTTCTTTGGTCGGGTACAAGTTTCATGCTTGGAACTATTAATGTGTCTACAAGCTTAGCATTTAACATCTTTGTTTCTACTAAAATTTCAAGTGGCAGAGCGGCTGCAACGGAATGGTTAACGTGGAATAACAAACCAAGAGGGGTTTTAATATAAACGCTTACCTTTTAATTTCTACTCAATTAAACTTACTATGCAAATAATAAAGATAAATAACAAGAGTAAGGTTGAGAGAAATTTGCACAGATGTTTTTATACTGGTTCAGATCTTACCAATCCTACGTCCAGTCGCTTATCTCAAACCAAGATAAACAGTTCACTAATCACAAAACAATTACAAATTACAATCACAAAGAAACAATTTGTAAGAGTTTAGAAACCACCTCTCTTGATACCACAAGAGATGAACCTGCACCTCCTTTGAATCTTCACAAAGGATGAGACACCTCCTCCGAATACATCACGAAGGATGAAACACCTCCTCCGAATACTTCACGAAGGATGAAACACCTCTTCCGAATACTTCACGAAGGATGATCCTTTTCCACACACCTCCTCAGACGCACCAAGGATGAACCAACTATTCCTCTGTCACCGTAGTAGCAATGTACCAGCACCACAGACAAGAGTTTCCTTAGCTAAGCAAGAGCACACAATTCTCAAATTTAACACAAGGGAAGAGTTGCTGATGATGGAGAAAGATAGCCTATTTATAGACTCAACCAAAAACTCTTCCATTCTTCGTAACTGGCCATTTAACACTTTTAATCGATTACTATTAGTGTTAATCGATTAAAAAGAGTACAACGACTAGTTTTTAACGGCTAGAAAACCTCAACGGCTAGTGTTAATCGATTATTTTCAGGTTTAATCAATTTTAATCGATTAATTCAGAGCTGATTGGGCTTTTAGTCTTTGCAGCGATTTTAATCGATTATAACTGGGTTTAATCGATTAAAATCGAGAGTTTTCGATTCTGAACAACAATTACACCTTTTGAAAGTATAAGAATCAAAACCCAACAAAAATCTAAGTTCTAAACCCTCAATTATAATTATTACAAAAGCTTTGAACTATAAAATGAGTCTTCAAATGATCTTCTTGAATCTCTTGACTTGAATTTGGCATCACCAAAACTCCATCTTCATTATTTTGCTAACATCAAGGGCATATTTTCTCTTTGATATGACTAAACCATCCTTGGATTGTGCAACTTTTGTACCAAGGAAGTACCTCAAGGGTCCAAGATATTTTATTTGGAACTTTTGAGCAAGATTGTTTTAGTTGTACGGTATTCTCCTTGTCAATAGAGACGTTTTCCACATATAGTAACGTTTTCCACATATACAATATACATCCTTGGGATGATTGACGATAAAATAGAGAATGATCAACCTCACTTGTATCACTCCTAACTTCAGGATGATAGTTTGAAACATATTGCGGTTCTCGAGTTCCTTCTTCACAATTGCAATGGTGGAAGGAGTTCACTAAATCATATATAAGGCAACATGAAGTTGTCCAACATAAGGAACCATGTGGCTCTCAAATTATCATGGAGCAAAAAGGGTTCAGAGATCTTGGAAAAACATACAAATGTCGTGTGCAGTTGGTATAAAGGCCACGACTCTCGGTCCAAACTAATGCACATGTTTCATGGGGACGAAAATAGGTGAGTGAGGTATGAATAGTAGATATAATAACACTACATAGTTGAGCATCAATCTTATCCATTGGTCATATTGTTTTATTGGAACAAATTCAACTTTTGTAGTGAGATGGGATTCGTAGCCCAACCCACTTAAGCATAACTTGATTTTAGAAGCCAAGTGGAATCGTTATACCCATTCCATCTTCTCGATACGAACAGCGTGATTTGAAAAGATATGAGAATCTATTCTAGGAAAGACGTTTTTTCCTTGAAAAAGAAAATAAGATAACCTAAGGAGAGTGAGTCACAAGTCGGGCTTAAGGGTGTGCACAAAAGGGTGATTTGCATTGATGTTTAGGCAGTTGGATAGATTGGTGCGATGTGATCTCAACCCAATGTGCATGGAGAAAAGGTCCTTTTGCTCACTCTTGATTGTTTCGTTGTTTTCATGGTTTCTAATGTTTCATAAAACATAGATTGCTTTGTCTTTCTTGTATGTGTTTTTCATGGATGAGATTATCAGTTTGCACTTGGCAGAATTTTGTAGGAAATTGCAATGTACTTACGGATTTATAACAAGCATTGATACAACTTATAAGGCATTGAATTGTTAGTATGAAGCACATTTAAAATTGACTTCTTTGTAAATAGAAAATTATTAGGATAAAATAATCTCAATATTTCCATAGTAATTAAGAAAAAATATGTTCTAAAATCCTAGTTAGGTTTATTAGGTGATATGGTCAAGTTATAACATATAATTAAGTGCAAACCTCACTTTATAAATCAATTTTGTGAGATTGAGTTAGGATTAAATACTTTTTAAGACTTCTATTGTAAGTTTGGGATGACCCAACATGTGACCAACCCAAAATGTTTGTGATCTGACCAAACTAGAATCTTAGAAGATTGTTTTAGGCCATATAAAGATTTGTGAAGATGACATGCTAATTTAGAAGACTCATCCTAAGCAACAAAACCTAGAGGTTGTTCTATATAAATTTCTTTTTGGAAATCTCTAAGAAAAACATTTTTGACATTCAGTTGGTGTTGAAGAGTAGTCATAATAACCATAAATAAGCGAACAAGTGAATAGAAACCATCTTTGCCACTAGAGAAAAAGTACCATCATAATCCAAATCAATAAAAAAATTATGTGAAATCTTTCGCCATAAGGCGACCTTTGAGAGGATCAATAGTACTACCATGAACAATTTTGATAGCAAAGACCCACTACAACCAACAACGGATTCCCAGACGGTCCCAAGTTCCACAGTTTTGAAGAGCATAACCCACGAGTCTTTGCATTGGAATCAGGCTCGGATACCAATTTAAGTGTATTTTATGTCTAACTCAACCCTATGAAATTAGCAGGTGAGGTTTGCATCCATTTATGTAATATAAATTGGTCTTATTTCTAGTCGACGTGAGATTTTCAACACTCCTTATGTTGAGACATGTATATCTTGAACGTGAAACTAGATATTAATGATAGGTTTTGTTGTCTCAGACTTTTATAAAGTCTATGTAAGCAATTGTTTTTAGCAGATTTTTAGGAAGTTTTGTAAGGAAAGGCTAGAGAGAGTCTGGTCCTCTCAAAAGACCAGGGTTAGTGTAACAATTTAGATTACTGTGCTTGTTTCATTGTTAATAAAGCTGTCTAGTTTTTCTGGGTGAACATCCAAGAACCTGTCTTGGAAGTCTTTATAGCTTAAAATAAATCTGGGTAGCTATCATAAACCTTCCACACCTTGGGCCTGTCTGTATCCTGCCAAATAGTCTGCACATCACCTAAGTCACGGATTGATGGCGGAACCGTGCTTAATTCTGTCCATTTATTTCTCAGTTCTCTGTTGTGCACCTAGTTATAACAACATAAAAAATCTGGTTGTTTATTTTAAAAATGAAGAAGAAATATATTGTCTATCATCGATATCACTCTCACAAAACTAAATTCATATTTTACATATTGTCTTCTAAGTGGTAGTATTAGCAAACTATCATATCGTACATTCTTATTTTTCTTTCCCAAGTGCACTCCTGCTGTACTGAAACAAGACCTAATGTTGATGACAAAAAGCATGGCATTTCATACCTCGTTTTCAAATTTTTTTTCTGTCTTTCTTCTTGCTATTTGTTTCTACACGCATTTGAAGTTGAAAGATTTTGACCAGATTTTCATATTTTTCAGATTTTACTTTGCTATTACTGCAATTTTTAGTTTCCCTGTGTTATTTGATACATCTTTCTTTTGTTCTTGATTGTATTTGACTTTCCCTTCTAATTACTAATTGTTTTCAATATCAATAGAATTATATAAAATCATGGCAAGTAATTAAGGATTACTATCATACACCCATTTGATTTTTAGAAAGAACATTTTAACAATATATCTTAAATGTATTTTAAAAATAACAGTCTTAGAATTTATGGTTGGAACTTTCTCAATAATTAACTTGTTGAGCAAGATCTACAACTTAATAAATATTCTATTTAGACATGTTATTATTCAACTGGTGGATAAACTACCATTTTGGAGGCTACAATTAAGACAACTTTCAAAGAGGCCACAACTAAGGTGAGCTAGGAGTGACTGAAATTAAGGCGGCTCCAACATATAGTTTTATAACTTGATAAAATCTTCCTAAAAGGACTGGGTGTATGTTGGCAAATTCTAAATGGATCTGCGAATATACAGCGTCTTTATTTTTTAAAAAGAATATTTTAGCTAGTTACGTCTGGGGTATATTTCAAGAAAAATGAAGTTATAGCTTATAAAATACTTCTAAAAAGCAAGCTGGTATACATTAGCATATCCTAATTATATACGGCGTTAGTATTATATAACCAAATTGTGTTTTTAACATTTAAAGAAACCTAATTTGTTGGTTCTTTTTAAGGTTCAAATAGAATGAGATTGGTTTGTTGACTGAAGTAGTAGTAGTAGCTATGGTTTATGGTTCAATAATGAACTGCATGGTACATATAATCTTATTCATATTTTATATACTGAACAATTTATGAATTTGATTAGTTTGTTATATATTTTTCTAAGCAGCTTGTGAAAGATTATCAAGCTTGGGCCACTGGTGATACTTCAAGGCAACCTCTCGGAACAGGTGAAATCTGAAACAATGCGTTGCGACTGGCGCCCTTAAATTGCTGTATAGTCAATAATAGGTTCTAGAAATATCGCTTGTAGCATGTGCATTATTGCATTCTTGGGTGAACATTTTTTTGTTTGTTTGTTTGGAGATGGTATTGGTTGTAATGTAATCTATATGATTAAATGGAATTTGAAAGATTCGTGAATTTTAGATGTGGGTACTTCAATTATTTTTGCTAGTTCATGTTGCTTCTCGGTGTTTTATGAATTTTATGTGGCTACTTTACTTGTGAAAGCTACTAAGTGTTTTTTTTTTCGTAAGTTATATATTTTTAGTAAAGGAAGTCCTTAAAATCCCTTTATACTGTACCTAAACAAATCTTATTGTCATTTTCTTCCTGCACCTCTTAAAATGACCATTTTGTAAAATTGATTTGGGAATTATCTGCTCTCAAAATCTTAAAAATTAAGGTTTTTGAAATTTTCATAACATGATTTCCATAATAAGCTTTCAGGAAAACATGAAATATATTCTATAAACCTACAACCTTCATTTTTTATTTGGAAAAAATTCTTTTAACAATTTCTTTTTTACAATATTTTGATAATACATATACGATAGTTTGTGATTAGTCTGTTTTAAATATTTGTATGTGCGACTCAAGAATCAAGAGAGGAGAAAGGGACTTAGTTGAAGAATGTTGTGATTGTTGTTATATATATATATATATATATAATTGGTCTCTTATGAGTTCTTTTCTTCGTAAGATAGGTAAAATTGAAGAAATGTAACAAAAATGTGAAAGCAAACACACATTCTTATGCATGAAGTATCTATTGACAGACATGAAATCAAACACGCGGTATGCTCAGTTATTATGACCTCTTGAATTGTTGTTCAGGGCTAAATACATACAAGAAAACAAAATATGCTTTTGTCACTTTCAATTTGAATAAAAATAATTAATAAGTGTTTTATTTAACTTTAAATAGTAAAATATAAGAATATGTTAAGAACTAAAAAAAATATGTATTTAATAAATACAACAAATAATAAATTTTATTAGAATAAATTTTGAATGACTTTAATATTAAAAAATGAATTTTAAGTATAATTCAGTTTTATAATTTAAGTTTGAAAGATGAGTTTGTATTTTTTTTTATATATACTTTAAAATCGTTTTATATTTAATGGAGTTAGAGATTTCTAACACAAAACTTATCACAAGTTTTACACATATTAATATTATTTTACTCACTTCAAAGCCCCTTTAACTAATAAATATTTTGTTTTCTCAAATTTCATCATATAAAACATTGAGTAATTCTTCCTGCACCTCATTCATCTCTTCCTGCACCTCCTTTGTCAGGTAATCATTAAGTGTTACTTTTTTTTAGTTATTAAATAATTAAAAGAGATCATCCATTCCTTTCTCCTTATTAATATTTTCAAACCCTACACCCCCTTTTATCTTCTCTCTTCTCTGAGTGTTTCTCCTCCTCTCCTTCATTTGCTTCTCACATTCTTTTCTTCTCTTCCATTGATTCTGTGTTCCGTAAGTTTGTATGTGATATTTGTATATACTGCTTGTATGTGCTACTTGCAGCCTTAACTTGGAAGTGTGATTAAGAACATAGTGTTGGAAGTATAATTAGATAACTAGCCTCACTTGAAAACATAGTTAAAAGCTCACTGCAAATTGAAAATGCGCTTTATAATTGGTTGCAATTGGAAATGCAGGAACCGCAGCTTGAGTTGCGATTCATTTCCACCGCCGCTTGAATTGCGGTTCATTTCCACCGCTGTTCGAGTTGTGGTTTTACCTATATTCTATCCACTTTTTTAAATGTATATAAAGGACTTTCTTTAATTGGTCCATATGTTTTACTTGTGCACCAGCTTCAGAAAAAAATTTAGGTCCTCTTTTTATTTCTTTTAGAATAATAAATTTAAAAATACTTATTCTTTTTCTTCTCATTCTTTTTCTTGGTCTCATTTGTTTGGTGGGGTTGGGAGGGAAATATAATTATTTTTTATGGAACTGCGTAAAATTAACGTTAAATATTTAAGAATATTATATAACTTTTTGAGAATTAAATAATAATTTGGTATATTTATTATAAATGTTAATTGTTTATTATATTAAATTATGATATAAAATTAATGTGATATTTTTACTCCATTAATATTTTCGAAACTCTCTTAAACAAAGAAATAGTGAAGAAAATGATACTCTAACAGTGAAAAAATTTTCAAAATAGAAAGGAAATACATGTAGGAAATGAACCGCAATTCAAGTTACGGTGGGAATGAACCGCAGTTCAAGTGGCGGTGGGAATATGAACCGCACTTCAAGCTGCGGTGGGAATGAACCGCAATTCAAGCTACGGTGGGAGTGAACCGCAATTCAAGCTGCGGTGGAAATGAACCGCAATTCAAGCTACGGTTACTGCATTTCCAATTGCTAAAGCGCATTTTCAACTGCGGTGAACTTTTAACTGCGTTTTCAAGTGTCACAAGTTATCTAACTACAATTCAAACACTATGTTCTTAACCACAGTTCCAAGTTAAGGCTATCACATACAAACTGTACGAAACTCAGAATCAACGGAAGAGAAAAAGAGACTGTGAGAAGCAAATGAAGGAGAGGAGGAGAAGCACTCAGAGAAGAGAGAAGAAAAAGGGGGGGTGCAGGGTTTGAAAATATCAATAAGGAGAGAGGAATGGATGATCTCTTCTAATTATTTAATGACTAAAAAAAGTAAAACTTAATGATTATCTGACAAAGGAGGTGCAGGAAGATACGAGTGAGGTGTAGGAAGAATCACTCTAAAACATTATATCAAATTCATTCAATATTTTATTCTAAATTTTAAAACTCATTTATGTAAAATATAATCAAATTATGGATAAAACAACAATTTAAACTTTCAAACTACATAATAAACAATATAACTTTAAAATTTTTGGGCATCATCTAAGATGTATAACTGAAAATTAATTTTAAACAATTTATATTATTCATTCTGAATATCATTATATTTTTTTTACACAAAAATTAAAACCATCCTAAATGTCCTTAATAGCAACCTTTTAAAAGGGTTCTAAAAGCTTGTTCCAAGTGACATACACTGAAAAGCTACCAGCTTCTGTTATTTGTTTTCGATTGCCCTTTTGATTTGACAGCTTGGCCAATGAATTTTAAACAACTATGTCTTATAGTCCCCCCTCGTTTTTCACAAAAGTTTAAAATGTTGATCTTTCAGATTTCTATATTACAAAATTTTAAAATATATTTTTAATTATATAATCTAAGATATATTATATATTATTTAATTTAAAAACACATTTGAAAGTAAATATATATTTTAAAGTATCCTTGTAAATATAGATTCAATATTTTAAAAATAAAATCAAACATACTCTTCTATTTATAATCAAATAATATATATATATATAAATATATATATATATATATATATATATATATATATATATATATATAAATATATATATTAATTAGAAGTCTTACGTCGATTAAAGATAAAGTCAATTCACAATATATGTAAGTAGTACAAACATTATTTTATAAATTAATTTTATAACATTGAATTAGACCTAAAATTCATTTCTTAACATAATATCATAATTCTAATTAATTATATGTAAGTAATACAAACATTATTGTATAAATTAATTTTATAAAATTGAATTAGACCTAATATTCTTTCTTAACATAATATCATAATTCTAATTAATTAGGTTTAAAATCTATTTCTTAATTATATATATATATATATATATATATATATATATTTATTTATTTATTTATTTATGTATTAAACTATTACACATAATATGACTAAAATCTTTAAAGCTATATATTTAGTATTTTAAAATGTGTGAATTATTTAGAAAAGGAATCAAATGGAACCTAGCAATCTCTTAAAAAAATTTTAAGTGATCTTTGAAATCAGATTAAATGAATCATAAAAAAAAAAATAAACAATTTGAGAAATTGTCTTACATGCACATTGGTATGAGAAAAGTGATAATAGCTACAAGACATAACCTGCGACCATAATAATGTTCTTGGAATTGAAACATTGGACTCACATGGGGTTACCCTTTCTGTCATCTTTCAAAACCTCTTTTCACTGTCACAATAATTCTTCACTCTCTTTCACTTAATAATAGCCACACATTTTTCTATACCAAACAAAAATGAATGAATTTAAGAAGAAAAATATGTACCAATGAATTGTTTGAATTAAGAAATTTACGATGAATGTTTATGGAAAGCCAATAAATATGTGACAAATTTAATAATTAAGAAAAGTTATAATTCATAAAAATAAAAGATTATTATTATATTATTTATATTTATTAATAATATCAAAATAAAATTTTATGTTGTGTTTGTTTGGATGAGTATATATGTTTATAAATATTGATAAAGACAAATACTAATTTTGTTTGTATTCACGTATTTCAAAATGAGAGAATATGAAGATTTGTGAAATAGACTGATCATAAAATCTCTCCTTAATTATATTGATTCAACATTTTTACTTTTAATTTTGTTTGTTCATGTGTATGAAAATACATTTTCGAACCTCGTTACGAAATCATGATTTCAGTTTTGGTTAGAAATCAAATAAGGAGTAACATTTTAAAAAAGGAATAGATTTTGTATGAACTAAAATCGAATCCATGGTGAATATAAAGGAATTGGAATTGATTCCATCCATACATGGATATGAAGAAAGAGTTGGAATTGATTTCAACATACTTGGAATTGGATGAGCTACATGTGTTATTGATTCCGATACTGTTTTTATGTGTTGCAAATTGTAACAACACTATATTAAAGTTCAAGTATCGATACAAGGGAAAAGAAGAAAAAAGAAACAATGAAGGCAATCACTATGTTTCTGGACTATTTTGTTGAGTTCAGGTAGTGTTTATTAAGCTCAACAAGGATGTTGATAAGCTTGGCCAAACGTCGTTGAGCTCAGTAAAGATGTTGTGAATCTCAATTATACGTGGTTATTGAAACTTGATATTATGGTATTAATGATTGTGGAATCTTGTTATAGATACATTATGAAAAAATGAAGTTGTTCAAGCTCGACTACCATTTATTAAGTTCAACAAAGACGTTGATAAGCTCGATCAGACGTCATTAAACTCGATTGTGATTATGTAAACTCATTTCGTAGATATTATAAGAATATATAATTATTCCTAGTTTGTTGAGACTTTAATATTCATTATTTTGATTTTAATCAATAAATGAGATTGAAATCAAATACATTATAAAGAACTAGACATGGAAAAAAAAACTTTAAAATAAGTTAAATAAGATAATTAACTTAATTATTTAATTTATGAACTTAACTTTACGTATCAAACTTATGTAAAAATATATAATAATTATTTTTTTAATTTAGTATTTCAAATATTTTTTTCAAAACATATATAACTCATAAATATTATTTTATATTATTTATAATATTAGTAACAATTTAATATTCTTCATTTTCTATCTATTAAAATATTTTTAAATATGTTACATCAATCAAATCTCTCACAAACTTTATAATCACCTTTAAATTCTTAGGAAAAAAAAAAACATTGACTTTAATATCATATATACTCAAATTCATTTATTTACTTTCCTTGTATCATGAATTAAACATACCCTTAAATCTATTAAAAAGGTATTTGTGATTCTCCTATAAGGTGATTTTGGAGCCAACATGTACTCCCACTGCTTCTCTTCTTCCTCCCCAAACAAAATATACTGCTTCACTTCACTTCACTTATTTATAAATCTTTAAATTATTTATTCTTTTATAATTTTATAAAAAAATTAAATATGTTTTCTTGTTCTAAATTATTACTTTAAATTATACAGTATTCTATTTTTGTGTTTTATAAAAGTCAAGTAAATTATTATTTTTTTATAAACAAGATGTAGAAGTTATATTATTATTTACTAAAAAAATTTGTTTATTCATGTACATGCTGTTTAGTGAAAATAATGAGTTAAATATTTTATAAATTAGTAGGGACAAAGTATAAATTTTTTCATAATAAATTAAAAAGAATATTTAATCCTTATATAACTTTTTTCCAAAATACTCTATGTATATTAACAATATTATATATATAATATATATAATATGCAATCTTCAAATTATAATTTGATTTCGACATGTTAAGTTAAATATTAATTAATTCGTTAAGATATCATTAGAGTTTATTTTAATTAAATTTTGTAAGATTATTATGTTAGTGATATAATATTGTGAGATTAAATTAGACATAAATTTACTTATTAGTTTTTTAAAAAAAACATTCTTAACGTTATATTAGATTAGAATGTTACTAAATGTATTTTTCTTTAATTTCAGTTTAATATCTTTATGTCATGTTGAATTATGTTGGTTGGTTTATACCATTTATATATAAAAATCAAAGAACAATGTTGTAAATAATTAAAATTAAAAGACTAAAATTGTAAAAAGATAAAAAAATGTTAATCATATAAATATAGGTTAAAATTACAGCTTAAGACTATATTTTAATATTTTTGAAAAAATGAGATTCTTCTTGTAATCAGAATATTAATTTAATTTGGGAGTTTTGTATGGTTGAGATTGTTCTTGAGCAATTCACATAAACTATAGATGTTGTTAAGTTAGTGGTGTTGTGATTTGTTTATTGTTAATCAGTTGAAAGCTAATTAGGAATCTATTATAATCATAATTAGTGTTGAATTTAGCTTAGATTCCCATCATTATTAAGCACTAAATCTGTAAAGCATAATTATTTTAAGGATAACTAATCATTAGTGTGGTACTAATTTAAAATATATTTTAATAAACTTCTTTGTACTGCCGACAACGTATTAAGAACATTTTTTACTTAGTTATTTAAATAACTATTAAATTCATATATCTTCAACTAAAAACTTATCATCACAGTACTAATTAATTTTTTTTAATGAATTAATGTTTTCTCGATTTAAAATGAGATAAGGAAGTTTAGTTATAACTTATATATACATATTATAATAATTATTTATAATTTATACCTCAAATAATTTTATTTAAATATTCAAATAATTTATTTCTTAATTTAATTTTTTTAAATATGTATTTTAATCTTATATTATTTTTAAAATATTAAAAATGCAAATATAAAGCCACATTAGTAATTTTAAAATTTTAATATATTCCTCACTAAACTTAAACAATGGTCTAAAACCTTTTTTTTTATTATTTCAGCATTAAAAATGGAAAAGAAATTAGAACCAGAACCATAAAAACTGCTTTCACCAATGGAAAAATTAAACTTCACTAAGGGATAACAAACTTATTAGTAGATTAAATACCAGACGAAATGAATAAAGAAAAATATTCTCTTATTTGATTATATTTCAATTAATGAATATAACTTACACCAAAGTCATAAGAAATAAAATATATAAGAAATTACTTTTATAATAGATAAAATTACCATTTAATTTAGAAATTGTGACTTAAATTATTATATTAAAAATATTATTCTATAAAAAATTTAATTTAATTCTGTATATATTTTTACAATATAATGCACAAATATAATCATTTCTCTCATTTTATACATTTTGAAAAATACTTATAATTAAATCTATAAATATGATGTTTTTTGATTACAACTTATTATGTAAAAAGAAATTGCTTAATATATAAATTGTTATAATTTTAGTTTTACCAACTTGGCGTATATACTAAATGCACTTAATTTCATTTAAACAATCATAATACTAAATTTACCATCAAATTCTGTCTATGGATGTTATATTGGACCATACATTTTATTTTCTTTAAAGATGTAGAAATACAACTTTAAAAGTTAGTAATTTAGGTGAGAGTGGCTGTCATTACAGGAAAAAACAATTATTTATAAGATATTTATTTCAGTAATAGATTGATTTTGATTCTTTCTAACTCTTAAATGTTTTTAAATTTCAAATAATACAATTTTCTATGTTTTTATCTTTCTATTTGTACTATATGAATTCGATCGGATAAAATAAATTAGAGAAAGAATTCATCGTGTTAATTGAACGGTCCAATATTATTTTAAGATAGTTCAGTTCATGCCGTTAATGGATAGATTAAGCAGTTAAAAGCGAGTCTAAGTATTATAATTGAATCAGAGTTGGATCGATTCTAATTAAAAGTTCACGAAGAAACCTATAAATATTAAAATAAATTAAAGAAGTAAATATTAATTTTATTGAATTGAGATAATTAATTATATTTACTATTCGTTAATCGAAAACTAAATTAAAAATTATTAACATATTGAAACACTATCACTTTCATGTGTCAAATATGTCTTATTTTTAGATTAAAAAAAAGAAAATGATTAAAAAAACTCATCTTTGTGTTAAAAATAACTTAAATGAGCCTAAGTATTATTAGATAAAAATTATAATTATCTCTTCCTAGAATGATTTCCAAAATATAATTAGGATAATAATATTTAGACAACATTTTTTTGACAACATTTGAACATTGATTACGTGTCAATCTGTGGTTGGTCAAAAATTACTCTCCAATCAATAATAATAATAATCATAAACATGATTGTGAAGTAATTTTTTACCAATCACAAATTGACACGTAATCAATGTTCAAATGTTGTCAAAAAAATGTTGTCTAAATATCATTATCCATATAATTATGATTGATATAAGAGCAGTTAAGTTATGCATAATTGTTGAGTTCGAGTAATTGAATCTTAATTAAGATAAAATATGACATGTTATGTGTACAACATTAGTTGTGAAGTAAAGAGACAATGAAGACAATAACTTTAACACAAACAAAAGAACAAAAACATTAAATGACAAACACTTGTTGCTGCCGAATAAGATTATATTGATAGGAGTATTCAATGTGTAAGGGACAAAAGTAACAAGAAAACGGTTCTATGAAAAATATAGATAGAACTAAGAAAGAGAGAAGGAAGCAAAACAAATAAATGAGAATGTATTATTGTCTGAGAGAAACGTTACAAACACTATATAATTTGAAAAATTCCCTCTTGAAATGAGAAAGAAAGATGGATTTCAAAGAAAAACGTTTTCTTTTAGTATTTTAATCAATTACTTAAGTTGTTTAATAGTTTAGAATTGTTAATACTTGAATTCCAAAAGCCAAAAGCTTGTTATTGTTATTTTAAAAGATTATATTAGTAACATTATTTATTAATAGTTCAAGTTTCAAACCCATTGAGGTTGCCAACTTGATCAATTATATATGTTAGTAAATTAGTTGATTGTATTATGTACTTATAGATTAATATGATCATAAAAACAATCTTTCTTTCCCATAATTAAACTATAAGAGTTATACATTTAAAAATTATTTATTTGGAATCATAACTATCTTTAATCAATATTATTATGTTGAGACTAAAGTGATTTTAAAGACATTCTAATTTAGCTTATGACACATCTAAACTTAATCACAACTAATCTATATTCAACATCTTAGCACTAACTATTAAAGAATTTTATTAATATTTTTGTTGGACATTGAAAAAATCTTTGAGTTTATGTCATTTGGACAATAGAATATATTATGAATTAATTTTATTTCTAATTAAGATGAGATTCGTAACACACTTTCCCTCACTCGAGACATGTATATTTCAAATGTAAGATTAGACATTAATAATTGGTTCGATTTTGACATAATAACAGATGAAACAATAGATTTACTAAATAAAAATTTTATTGAGATAAATTCTAACTCATGATTAAAATCTTAAGAAATAGACTTTAAATTTAACTTATTTTACAAATTAATTTTATAAGATTAAATCATACTTAAAGTTCATTTCTTAATCAAATTGAGAAAAAGAAAATTGAAAATTGGTTAAAGCAAAACTCCTGAGAAAATATATTTATTTTAGTAAATTTGAAAAAAAAAATATATACTGAAGAGTAAACTCGATCAAGGAATTTTAATGAAAGAATAATTTAGAATTTAAAAATCTGTTGAACGGATTTCGATATATTTAAAAATTAATTCTCGTGTCTTGAGATTACAACATATAAATAGATTTTGAAAAAAATAAGAAAAATATATCACATAGGTGAAAGCAAAAAATGGTTGAGTGAAAATTGGAAAACAATAATAGGAAATTCTTAATTCATCCATGTTATTGATTGATTTATGATTTAATGCACGTTATACTTTGAATGATAACTTAATCAATGATCTTAAAATTGATTGAAGAATTAGTCTTCTGATCATGATTTGAAATGGATCATCGTTCAATAATAAATTATTTTTACGAATATGATTTCATACATTGGTGGTTTCCATTACTATTCTTAAGACACTGTTCTTGATATGATTATTGAAAAATTAATACTGATAAAGAAACTCAATATCTGATAGTTCAAGGATCAATTATTATGAATAAAGCAATCACAACAACAAAAAGAGTGAGATTGAAAACAAATAAATAAATATAAATGTAAAATATATGTGTGTGTTTTAGTTTAATTTTTACTAAATTAAAAAGTGCTTTAAAAAGTGTTTAATAGTTGTTAGATTTGTTACGAAAAAACATTTTAATATATTAAAAATATAAATTAGGAGATTAAAATATCTTATAATTCAAAACTTTGAAATTGACAGATTCAAATGGGATTTTAATTTATTAAAATCACATTTTATAGTTTGATTAAAAATAAAAAGAAATACTTTTATTCATAAGAAAACAGGATTTAACTTCTATATGGTGAGAGAATGTACTTTATATGTAAAGTAGAATAACCATTATATTCAGTATTTCTGATTCAATTTAATTTATTTTAAATTTTCACTAAGTAAACATAAAAAAAAATTATCTTTAACAACTTTTTAATGATTGTTTATATGGCAGTTTGTGATTAATCCATTTCAAATATCTAAACCAATAAAATAGTGACACATAATCTGTTAAAAAATTGTTAAAATATCATTATTCAAAAAAACAAACTGATTTGCTTTAATTTTACTGTAAAATCTGAATCAAACTAAATTAATGTATTGTTATAGACTTTTAGAATTAGTATATAATTAAAAAATATTTTTTTATAAAATAAATTATTAAATATTTTATGATAAAAATTGCAAAACATTTTATAATAAAAAATTGTTAACTAGAGAAAATTTTTGTAAATTATTTTTATAAGATTATTATTATGTTAAGAAATTAAAATTTCTCCTGTATTTTTTATAAACAAATTGCATAATTTTATATTTAAAAATTAAAATATAAATTTATTATATATTGTAATAAATATAAATGTATTATAAATAAAATACAATTAAACCGTGAAACAATATTTTGAAAGATAGATTTATTCATGCGTTCGAATTTGATTTTCAATCCATAAATCCTAATTCTGTTTAAAAAATAGTTAAAAAAAATCAATTATATCGATTCCATTTTTTAATAAGTTTTCAATATATATATATTTTTAATTGATCTGGTTTTGAACACCTCATACTAATTCAAAGTCAACATTAAATTCTGATAATAACAAGATTTAAAATTAACTACAATTGTAATCAATCATTATTATTTTACTTTACCTTTAAAAAGTATATTATCTTTGCTTCATGTCAAATCTATGAAAAAAAAAAAAAACAAAGAGGAAATGATAGTGAAATAAAAGGGTATTATGGTAAGAACGTAGGGCTGCAAAAAGTATACAACGTGAGTAAAATTTGCAACAGATAATATGAATTATATTTTAATATTTCTTTATAAAAATAAGTCATATTATTTTTATATGCAAATATTTATAACTAACAAAAATTAAAATTTAATTTATATTTTATTAAATTTAATTATATTTTATTCAGTTAAATTTAATTAAAATTAAATTTTAATTTAAATTATATTTTATATTATAATAATTTTATTTTAAATATCTCTTTTAAATATTTATAAATAATAATGTATTTTATACTTGTAAATATTTTTTAAATAAATATTTCACAAATAACAAAAAAAATAATAAATCAGTTTTTTTTTTCAAGATGGTGAATAAACATTATCCACGTGACTCGTCATCATCTTTCTTATCTTACTCATTATCATCGTTAATATGAAATGAATATCCAATAATAACTTTGTTATCACTAAAAAAATGTTAGCAAAATACCAATACTCACAAATCCAAAAAAGTTAAATTTCTTTTAAAAAATACATGTTTTTATAACATATTATTCATATATAATATAAAAACTTAATTAAGTTTCAAATTGATTAAAAATTTAAATATTTTTAATTTAATTTTTGTTAAATTTTTTATATATTGAATATTTAAAAATTTTACATCTTTTTATGCTTGTATTTTTCTCATTTTTTGAATTGTTGTTAGGTACCTTATTTAATAAATGTGAAAATTTCTAGTGATTAATATAAAAAATTGCAAAACAAAATAAAATATAAATAACTTTTTAGTAAAAAAAAAAATTTAACTAAATTAATTTTATTTGAAAACCTTTACTAATTATTAAAGTACCAATTAGTAAAAACCCATTTAATTATATTAATCATTAACATATAATTCAGACAAAATAAATAAAAACTGGAGTTGTTGTATTAAATAATTGTTTTATTATATTGAAAAGGATATATAAACATTTACTATACGAAACCAAAAAAACTAAATAACATAAATTTAATTAAAAATAAAAAGTTTTTATAGTTTTAGAAATAAAAATAATTAAATGTAAAAGAGGAAAAAAGAAATAATGATATAAAAATTAGTTTGATTAAAAAGTATGATAGTATGATGTTATTCTTCCTTAAAAGGCCTAACAATAGGAAGAAAGAAAATAACAAGACAGAATGAAAAGCTGAAAAGAAGAAAACAAGATCCACCTCGAACCTCTCTCCAATTTCATCACAAAAATTCAAAATTGATTAGGAAGAAGAAGAAGAAGAAGAAAGAAAGAATGAGAGAAGAAGAATCAAACTGGTTCGAAGAGTTACCTTCACCGGAGGAACTCATGCCGTTATCCCAAACCCTAATAAGCCCTCATCTTGCCGTAGCTTTTGACATAACCAACTCTTCCCACCACCAATTTCCACTTCAGCCACCTTCCGCCGCCGAGGACGAACCGGCGCGGACACTTAAGCGGCCAAGACTCGTGTGGACCCCACAGCTCCACAAGCGCTTCGTCGATGCCGTCGCCCACTTGGGGATCAAGAACGCCGTTCCCAAGACCATAATGCAGCTCATGAGCGTCGACGGTTTGACCCGGGAAAACGTCGCCAGCCACCTCCAGAAATACCGCCTTTACTTGAAGCGCATGCAGGGTTTGGCCGGAGGTGCCGCCGCCGCCGACTCCGCCACGGACCACCTCTTCGCCAGCTCGCCTGTGCCGCCGCACTTCCTGCACCCCGCTGCCCGCCCGGCCTCTGACCATTACCTGCCCTTTGTGCCGGGGTTGCAGCAGCACCGCAATCACCACCACCACCAGCAGCACATGGCGGTGCCTGCTCATTTTGGCTCGCCGCGGAATGCGCACTTTGAACTCCCCGTTCTGTCGAGGATGGGTGCTTCGGTGCCGGGTTACGTGGAGGATGTAGAGTCGGGTGGGAGGAAGGTTCTTACTTTGTTTCCAGCTGGAGATGATTGATTGTGATCGATGGGTGATGGCAAGGTTTTAAATTATGGGTGGGATTGTGATTTATTAGCGTTCTTTTATGTTGTAAAAAGTTCCAGACTAATGTGGTTGATGCAGTTAAAATAGTGGTTAACTTCAATATAGTTGAAGTTGTTACTGAGATTGCTGTTGCTTACTGTTTTTGATGATAACGATGGTTTTTTCATTGTTGTTCATAGGTATTATCTTTGCTTGAACTGTGTTCCGCCCCGTTAAAGTAATGTTTGATGGTGCATTTTAGGTTTGGTTAGGGTCAAGGATTTTAAGAACTGTCTGTGACCACAATTTCAGGCTCAATCCGAAAGCTTTCGAACTCTTTACAACCGCAATTGAGGCTGCTTCTGTCTGCAATGATTGCGATCTTGACCAGAAGGCATTTTGAAACCTTGGCTAGTGTCTAAGTAGGTAACTCTGTTCTTTAAGAGATGTATCAATTGGTCAGGCTTAGGTTGATAAACGAGTGTGCTGTAATCATGGGAATTTTGAATTCATTGTACATTCAGCTGTGACGACCTTCCTATAGACAATGGCTAGGCTATTTGTAATTAGTTACTTTGTTGGGAGAAATAATGTTTTGTTATTCATTTTTTGTGTAGATCAGTAGTTTTGTATATGTTGCTTTTCCAGTAGTTGTTGTATATATTGCTTTATTAGTAGTTTTGTATATGTTGCTCTGTCCATCAGATCGGCTGCACTCAAAGCAATCTAGATTCTACGGTGTTACCAATTGTGAAGTTTTATATCAGCATTGGCAGGAACAAGTTTTCTATTTAGGAGGCTGAAGATAGTAATAAGTGAATTGTGCTTTGTGCTGGTTAGATATCGAAGGAAGCTAATCAAATTGGCCCATTTTTAGATACCAAATGTGCTTTGTTCCCTGTTTCTGGTTATTTTTTGTCTTTGTAGAAGAATTAAATGTGTAATGGAAAGCTAATTAAAATCCAGGTTATATTTCCTTGTTGGTTTAATTTTTCCTAGTTATTTGAACACAAGAGCACCAGTTTTCATAAATTTCTAGCTTTACCATGCTTGAAAAAACAATCAGTTGATCTTTACCTAGTCATAAATTTCTTGTTTTTTAGACAACCAGATTTGCTCATCTACTTAGGTTCCTGTAGTGATTCCTTTCTTAGTGATTTAAATTATTTAATTTGATGGTCAATTTTCTGATGTTCTAACCATTTGTTTGTATTAACTTTCTTTTTTGTGTTCTGAATGACAGTAAGATGCATTTGTTGACACATACTGAGATGCAGTAAAACACAGTGCTGGTATCAGAAAACATAATGTTCTTAAAATATAGTTGGAGTTTTGGCATCACTTAGTTGGCATATGAAATTGTGATTGACTCACTAAATCAAATGGAACAATAGGATTGTCAAAGAACTTACAAAGACTAAAGTTTTGGCTCTTATAATTTATTTTATGTATTTTAACACCATTGGGTAGTGTCAACATGAATGTCTAGTTGCTCAGTAACATGTTAGCTGCATGTGCAACGCCATTCTTTTCTTCTTCTTGATTTCTCTGTCTAATTTTTCAGAGTTTCAGAATGTGGTGTTTGTCATCATGTCATGTTCTGTTTTAATATCTATTTAGAAAATGACTTATGGCTTCAACATTAAATGGTCATGTGAAATGAATGGTTTATAAATAATTTATTGTCTGCTTTATTACATAACATGTTTGAATATGTATTCTGTGGTTGTTGACCCCAGTTAGAATGTCTTGCGAAAGTTATAATCATTAACTCATTTTTTTTCTTTTCTCTTCTTTCATTACACATCATATATCACCACCTTTTATTATAGGTTGTCAAAATTGATCACCTAATCCGATTTGATTCATTATAAGTTGGTCATTTAACGAGTTAATTTAACTTAATTTACATATTAATCTGTTTAAAAAATTTGAATTTGGTTTGGTTCACCGTTGATGAGCTAAACGGGTTGATTTATTGACTTACTTAATTACATTTTTTTTAATTGAAATTTAAATAAAGTTAAACTCAAGATACAATCCAATATAAAAAAATACGATACAATCTAAAATAATATTAAATTCAAAAATACAATTCAAAAATACAAAATAAATTATTATATAACATCAAATTTTTGAATTAACAAATCTACAACGTAAGAGGGTTTGGGTTTAGGATTTTCATCTTTTTTAATATAATTTAAAATTTATATATGAATTGGTGAGCTAACTCAATTCACCATAGGTTTAATTAGGGTGAATCGAGTTTTTAGTGGACTGAATTCAATTTTGAATTCAATTTTGACTCTGCTGAAATTTGTATTATTTTTTAAACTTAATCCGATTCAAACTCGTAGTGGATCAAGTTAATCCATAAATTTTAATCTATTTTGACAATACTATTTTATTATTGTAGACATTTTTTTTCTTATAACTTTTTCTCCTTGATTAAATTAGTTCTTAAAAAGTATATGACACAATCAATTTAATTTCCTAACACGACAAGAAAATTATTCAATTTTGTTCTTTTGTTAGAAGATATTTGTTAAAATTATTGTCTTCATCTATATTTGTTAACAAGTCAAGTTGTACACATGACATGTGATAGCTTAAATTATTATTTTTTATTTTTCAATAATTGTAATATTATAAAATATTATTTTTTAAAATTTAATCACTTAATTGTATATAAAATATTAACAAAGATATTATCATTTTTTTCCATATTGCTCATATATTTTACCTTCCTTTCGTATAATTTGTTATTCATTTTTTTTTCTCATCAGTCTAAAGTGTGTTGAGTCGTAGTCTTAAGAGTTAATATTGATTTTAGGGAAATGTTTCTTTGACAATAGAATTTTGACAACGATTTGCCAACGACAGCTGTTGTGCTCTCATTGGCTGGAATTATTAATTTTTTTTAAATCAAAACAAGAGAGGGGAAGGGCATTTGTGGAAAAGGGTTTCTGGAATACAAACAGTTCGTGCCTAAGAAAGTTTCTCTCTCCACGAAATCATCTCTCTGTCGACACCAAACCCAAACTCTCGCTCCACGATTTCGAACTCTGCCGACGCCATCGAAGACGTGTATCTTCATCTCTGTCCGCCAATATTTGTATCTTCATCGAAGACGTGTATCTTCATCGAAGACGTGATTGATTTCATCTCCGTCCGCCATTGAAGTGTTGGTTGGAAGTATTGTTCAGGGCGAACATTGTCATCTATTCTCCAAAGGGGAGGTTTTTTTGCTGTCGGCGTTCTTACTTGGTGGGTTTCGTTCGGTTTTAATGTATTTTGTGACTTTATTCCAACATGCCGTTGTTACATGCACGTAATGTATTTTGTATCTATGTGAATGATTGTGAACTCTCTAACCCTCGGTCTTATGGATTGTTTGTCGTGTCCACGTATTGTCTTTGCTGCTGCTTTGGGTTACACTTTTTAATTTGAAACCTTAAATCCTGAAATCAATAATTGTTTCCCTGAGGGTTAGAACAGTTTGAAGGATTTATTTGGTTTTTCTTTGGTTGAAAACATTTTCTTTAATTTGTGGCATCACTTAGTCGAAAGTTGATCCAAAATAACTTTATTCACAATTGTTCTTAAGAGCAAGAATAAAAATGATAATAAGAACTTATTTTTTCGCATGTTGTCAGTAGTAGAATGGTTGGGTGATTGTTATCTTGTTACAGTCCTTAATCTTAGTGATTGAGAATCAATGTACAGGGCATGTATTTTAGGTTAAAATGTCACCTTGATGCCATTTTGTATGATTAATGGATAAATAGTATGTCAAAATTCTTTGAAGTACGAAAATTCTGACTCATGTGGATTTATCATTTAATTTCTGAGTAGTCTTTGTTTTGAAATAACTACAAAGTGACTTGGTTAGAGTTTGGTTCTTTGTATTTGAATAAATAGCGCATTATTTTTAGGTGATATATGAAATCTGTTGTGTTTATTATTATTTTTAACTGTATTATAATTTGTCGTTGTAGGTGTTTGAATTTTTCACATATGGAATCGTCTAAAAGCAATGTAAGTACAGTTCTGTAATGTGTCTTTTGTTTTGACTTTTCGGAGCAGTGAAATGGACTTTGTTAATTAATACTGTTTTACAGTGGCAATGTCGAGGTTGGGTGAAATCATCGTATGTTGTGCACATGAATTCTTTGCTACAATCCAGGCACGAGAGGTGCATACAACAAACTCCTTTTAAATGGTTTTTAGAGATTGTAGATCCGATAGAGCTGAACATGAAAATGATGAAACAATTGGTTTGTCGATGGGTTCCGCCCCATCAATCATTTAGAGTTAGGCAAGAAATGGTTCCTTTTAATGTTTTGGACGTGGTGATGACTTTAGGGTTAGGAGTAGGTGGGTTGGAGGTTCCTTTTGATGAAACAGTTGTAGGTAAAGTTGGAGAGTTGTTTAATTCCAACACAATCACATTGAAAGACATGATAACCATTTTTAATAACATTGTTGTTAATGAAGATATCGATGTAGATGTCGTATGTCGTTTGTATATATTAGTTTGCTTTGTGGTGTTTTTATTTCCTAGAAAGGCAAGACGTGTTTGTAACATGCCTTTTCTAGTTTTAGATGATTTGGATGCTTTATGTAATTATGATGGAGTACGGCCATACACACATATCTTGTAAAGAGTTTAAATAGATGTAATAAGAAAATTTTGACTGGAGAGATTGAAGATTCTCTAAGCATTAGTGGGGCTGCTGCTGTTTTGCAGGTATGGTTCTTTGTTTATTTTTTTTTTTGGTATCAATTCTTATTATTAAGTTAATTAATTGAATGTAAGAAGTTTGGTGATGACTTTTTTTTTTGCTTTCATTGTAGCTTTGAGTGTATGAACGACTGTGTTTGCATGGTAATACTTCTCTTAAGGTATTTCCACAGATTCTGCGATTTCGTTCATTAGATTATGGCACGGCAGAAATAGAAGTTTTGTTCTAGAAAGGAAAGGTAAGTAACTTTGTCAACACATAATATTTATGTTATTTTGTGAATTCTAGAGTTGTTAGTTGAATGAGAAGATGAATTTCGCTTTTGTTAGGTACAATTTGATTGGTACCTTTCATCCAGTGATCCTCAAAATCCTATCATCCGTGTTGCATTGAATATGGGTGCTGTGGGAACCAGTGACGAAGCACCTTAAAAAGGTGATGGTAGTTATGAATCTGCACTTGCTTCAAGAGTGGAGAAAATAAAAAGAAACAACCAAAGAATGAGAAACCTAAAGGATGAAATAGCTGCTTTAAGGAAGGAACTTAGTCATCAAAGAAAGAAGAGAAAATTTGCACAATATCCTTCCGTTCATGTTGCTGGTGAGGGGAATGAAGAAGCAGCAGCAGGTGCCGCACATGAAGCAGCAACATATGTAGAAGCTGCAGCTGAACAAGGTGCACATGAAGAAGCTTTACCTGAAGGAAGTGGACATGCAACACCTTTTTATGATAGAGCTGCAGATGAAGAAGTTGGTGATGAAGAATCCGTAGAGCAGCCAAGAACTTTCATCAACATTGGTGATGACGAGGAGGATGAAGTAAATGTTGTTGTTGAACCGATGGTTGTAGAGCCGTTGTATACCTTTGTAGGTGATCCAAGAGAAACGGTTGATGTGTTTATTTTGTACTTCCTTGCGACGCGCAAAGGCATTGTACAGAGGTAACATGCGATGACTTTATTTGTATTTGTTCACTATTATATTTGGTACCTGATATGATTTTGTAAATTTTTCAGCTATGTTTGTGAAATAATGGGTCAATTGCTGACCACCAAGGATTGTAACTCTTTAGGGCATAGAGAATGTGTAGACAACATGGTAATTATAGAGTTGACCTGTATTAATGTTTTTTTTATTGTAGAAGTTGAATAAGTTCATGTTACAATAATGTTTTTTTTCGTAGGTTATAATTTTTGCAGCAACCATGTTCATGTACTTTGAGAAAAGGTCGACTGGATCCATAAAGCGGATTATATTCAGTCCAATGTTTGCGGTAAAAGCTTTAATTGCAGTTTGTTTATTTTGTCTTTATATTGGCTATTCTTTCATGCACACGGTTGTATATTGATTAAGTATGTCGTTTTTTTTAAGACCCATTTTTTGAACGACAATAAAAAAAGAATTGCCAAAAGACATGTGTGGCAACTTAGTGATTACCAGGCTTATTTCCGAAATGATCTAGTGAGAGTGGAAGATTTATTGAATGCTGATTGGGTAAGATTACTGAACTTTTTAATTAGGTAGTACTTAATTTAATATGAAACTCTTATTTTGACTTATTAGAAATAAATTTTGTAGGTGTTCATCCCAGTTGTTAGTAGTGGTCACTGGTGGTGCTATGCACTGAAGGTCTGCACCATGCAGTTTTTTGTGATTGACTCATTGGATAAGGGAATAAGAGGATGTTCTGGGATTGACAAAAGCATTGTATGTTTTAGAGTTGTTGTTGAGTGGTAAGTAATTTAATCATTCTTTATTTGACCTTGTTTTGATTATTTGTGTACAAAACAGGCTAAAAATATTCAACACTTTTGGGGTTTGCTTACAACTACATTGGAAGATTCTAAGATTGGTTTGATGATGTTTGTTAATATTAGATCATCTTTTGTTTTGATATATTTTTCAAAACTGTTTTGCACACTTTTGACAGGTTAATCTTTGGAATAACATTATGTGAGACAAACTAAATGCTCTGGTAATCGATTACAATGGCAGTTGTAATCGATTACAGCAGCATGACAGCAAACAGATGAAGTGGCGCTGCANACACAATTAATTACCTCCATCAATTCTTCATAACTTCCACCACCCAGTTTTAAAATCACGGCCACTCTAACCGTTACCCACCTCACCCACTACCCCATTACTTATTAATTATGNTTATAACCCACTTGGCAAAAGGAAAACGTTCCTCACTGCAAATTAATCACAACATCCATTCCTCATTTCAAAACCCTAAAGACCACTAATGGCGGATCGTGCACAGAAGAAACAGCGGGCTTCCTCTTCCAAAGGGGGATCTCGAAGTCGCCCATCACCTTCCCCTCCAACGTCGCCACCATTAACATGTAATGAAATGTTCTCTAACGACGAGCAATACGAAAGGTTCGCTGCACATTTCTATGAGCGTACAATCCTTGAAGGGAAGTACCTTGACGACGTGTTTTTGGAAGCCGGAGAATTCGAATTCTACGACATTTTGACAAAGGCTGGGCTAAGTCAATTTGTTGCTTTTAGACGCCACTACTACC
>NC_028358.1:5490773-5492630 GCF_000741045.1 Vigna radiata var. radiata
TCTTGTCACCAACCAAAGACAACCCTAAGCTTAATGTTACATCCACTTCCTTGAATTCAACAAAATTTTCACCAAATAAAAAACATCCTCTTTCATCAACCCATTTAGTAAGTAAATCGCTCAAAATGTTCCTGCCAATCCTAAGGTTATCCTGTAAGTCCAAAAACCATTTAAAGGGAGTCTTCGAAATAATACACCTGTGCTTCTCAATCAATAATGCATTCAAACCGGCAACATACTTTGTTTTCATGGAATGTCGAACATATAACTGAAAAAAGAAAGAAAAAACTCTAGTAAACATTTCTTCCAATAAGCAAAAAACTACAAATCCCAAGCCCCAACCCCAAAGGTAAAACCAAATACTAATACGCATCAACGTCAATGTTCATACCTTGTTGTTGGAACACTCAATGTCATTTGATGAAGCCATATCAAAACATAAGATAAAAACTTTCTCGGAATAGCAAAGCCAAAGATTCAATGTCGCACTCAACACAGATTAATCACCACTTCAACGCCTTCACAAAATAAACGCAGTTAATACAACTTCGAAACAAAACCAAGAACGAAAAGCTCGAAAGAAATGACATACCGCTACAAAAAAGAAAAACAAAACCTAAAATGGAGAAAAAGACAATGCTACCAACTACAATACAATGGAGAACGAAGACTGCGAAAACGAAGGAAAGCGAGATCGAAATACTCCTACAACGAAGGACGCCGAGATCGACACACTCCGAGAACGAACGACGCCGAGATCGAAACACTCCGACAACGAAAGCCGAATGTCGAGAAAAGAGACCGCTTCAACCCTAATAGAAACCTAAAATGGAGACAAACCCAACGCTTCCACGTACAAAAGTTCTCTGAAAAAGACCAAGTGTATTTCCGGAAACACAATAACTTCCCTAATTCAAAGCAAATTTCGAATTAAAAAATTCTTAAAAACTGGGCCAATCCAACGCTGACACGTGGCGTTGTCAAAACGTTCGCAAAAAACCGTTGTCAACATATCGCAATCCTTGATTTTAAGTTAGGATCACGATATGTTGACAACGGGTTTTTGCCAACGTTTTGACAACGCCACGTGTCAGCGTTGGATTGGCCCAGTTTTTAAGAATTTTTAATTCGAAATCTAATTTGAATTAGGGAAGTTCTTGTGTTTTCGGAAATACCCTTGGTCTTTTTCAGAGAACTTTTGTACGTGGAAGCGTTGGGTTTGTCTCCATTTTAGGTTTCTATTAGGGTTGAAGCGGTCTCTCTTCTCGACATTCGGCTTTGGTTGTCGGAGTGTTTCCATCTCGGCGTCGTTCGTTGTCGGAGTCTGTCGATCTCTGCGTCCTTCGTTGTCAGAGTATTTCGATCTCGCTTTCCTTCGTTTTCGCAGTCTTCGTTCTCCATTGTATTGTAGTTGGTAGCATTGTCTTTTTCTCCATTTTAGGTTTTGTTTTTCTTTTTTGTAGCGGTATGTCATTTCTTTCGAGCTTTTCGTTCTTGGTTTTGTTTCGAAGTTGTATTAACTGCGTTTATTTTGTGAAGGCGTTGAAGTGGTGATTAATCTGTGTTGAGTGCGACATTGAATCTTCGGCTTTGCTATTCCGAGAAAGTTTTTATCTTATGTTTTGGTATGGCTTTATCAAATGACATTGAGTGTTCCAACAACAAGGTATGAACATTGACGTTGATGCGTATTGGTATTTGGTTTTACCTTTGGGGTTGGGGCTTGGGATTTGTGGTTTTTTGCTTATTGGAAGAAATGTTTACTAGAGTTTTTTCTTTCTTTTTTCAGTTATATGTTCGTCATTCCATGAAAACAAAGTATGTTGCCGGTTTGAATGCATTATTGATTGAGGAGCA
>NC_028358.1:5494960-5508235 GCF_000741045.1 Vigna radiata var. radiata
TGACTTGGTTATTTTCCAGTACTATATTGAGTGTTTGCCTGTGTAATCGATTACGGTCATGATGTAACCGATTACATTGGCATGTGTACCAAAAGTCCAACGCTGCACCCTGCCCTTGCTAGAGGNGGCTCCCTAGGTTGCTGTTGGTCATGACTTGGTTATTTTCCAGGTCTATAATAAGTGTTTGCCTGTGTAATCAATTACTGTCATGCTGTAAGCAATTACATTAGCATTTGTACCAAAAGTCCAACGTTGCTCCCTGCCCCTGCTAGAGGGGGCTCCCTAGTGTGCTGTTGGTCATGAGTTGGTTATTTTCCAGGTCTATGTTGAGTGTTTGCCTGTGTAATCGATTATTGTCTTGCTGTAAGCGATTACATTGGCATTTGTACCAAAAGTCCAACGCTGCTCCCTGCCCCTGCTAGAGGTGGCTCCCCAGTTTGCTATTGGTCATGACTTGGTTATTTTCCAGTTCTATATTGAGTGTTTTCCTGTGTAATCGATTATGGTCATAATGTAATCTATTACATTGGCATGTGTACCAAAAGTCCAACGTTGCTCNCTGCCCCTTCTAGAGGGGGCTCCCCAGTGTCCTTTTGTCGGTCATGACTTGGTTATTTTCTAGTTTGAGAGTCTGGGATGACATGTCCCTGCCTGATGAGCAACACGTGTTCTGTGGTAAGTAAGAGTTGTTGATCCAATTCCACGTGTCAGCAGGGGGACTCTGTGAGACTGCGTAATCAATTACACACATGCAGTAAGTGATTACATTGGCATGTGTACCAAAAGTCCAACGATGCTCCCTGCCCCTGCTGGAGGGGGCTCCTAGTGTGCTGTTGGTCATGACTTGGTTATTTTCCAGGTCTATGTTGAGTGTTTGCCTGTGTAATCGATTACTGTCTTGCTGTAAGCGATTACATTAGCATTTGTACCAAAAGTCCAACGCTGCTCCTTGCCCCTGCTAGAGAGGGCTCCCCAGTTTGCTGTTGTTGGTCGTGACTTGGTTATTTTCCAGGTCTGTATTGCGTGTTTGCCTGTGTAATCGATTACGGTCATGCTGTAAGCGATTACATTGACATTTGTACCAAAACCTCTTCCGTACTCCCTACAAATTACATAATGGCTCCCGAACTTCCCTTACTACATTTTTTTTGAAATTTTTTAATGTAGTACCTCGTNTTTTCTATTTGTTATGACAGAGTTTTAAAAAGTATATGTTGGAACTTCAATATGCAACACAATTCGAAGTGGAAATGAAGTTTACTGAGTAATGTGAGAACTTATAAGAATAATAAAAGCAACATACATTAATTTAAACACTTAACAAAAGTTAACAAAAGAACATGTTCTGAAAAGAAAGGTAAGATAGCAGCCAGCAATGAAATTTAATCTAAGAAGCCAAATGTCGTTCGTTGCGGAGGTTAATAAGGTGTTCCTCCACACTTTGAACTCGACCTTCAATTGTGTCTAATCTATTGCCCAGGAACATGCNNAGATCTTTTATGTGTGTCATTACTTCAGTCAATGTGGCAGAAGATGATTCATCTGGAATTGGAGACGATTGTCTTTCTTCTTGTTCTTCATTACCATCATTTGCTTCTTCATTATCTTCTTCCTCATCAATGTGAATATCATCTTTGTAAACCCATANTCCTTCAGCGTTTTTTTCATAACCCATGGATGTAAAAACATCGTAACCAATCCTCTGTCTATCCTTGACTTCGGCGAAAGGGTAAGTTTCTGTAGGGACACGAAAGTGTTCCAAGAAGGTGGTAATTACATGCGGATATGGGAGTTGGGCGTTGTCCCTTGTAGCCCTTTTCATCCTGTTTCGAATGACATGGCCCCAGTTAATCTCAAGAGAATTCATCATTGCCTATATCAACATAGTGTCCTCCTCCTTTGCCTGTGCAACATTGGTTGATCGAGGAAGTAAGATGCGACAAATTACATAATGAAGTAATCTACATTTGAACTTCATACGCCCTGCNGTTAGTCTTCCTCTATTGATTGGTCGTGGATCTGGTTTACAAATCATTTGCCTAGCGGTAAGAGAATTGTATTCCTCCTTCCACTCATCAGCTACATGTCCTTCAAAACGAACACCAACGCAAGAAATTGAAGTTAGTTTATGAAAAAGAGTAGGTTTGATTGTCATTTTCACCTGCTTAACCTCGTTCCGAATTACTCCAGAGTCTGATATACGCATATTGCTGTAAAAAACTCGAACTAATTCGGGGTAGTAGTGGCGTCTAAAAGCAACAAATTGACTTAGCCCAGCCTTTGTCAAAATGTCGTAGAATTCGAATTCTCCGGCTTCCAAAAACACNTCGTCAAGGTACTTCCCTTCAAGGATTGGACGCTCAGAGAAATGTGCAGCGAACCTTTCGTATTGCTCGTCGTTAGAGAACATTTCATTACATGTTAATGGTGGCGACGTTGGAGGGGAAGGTGATGGGCGACTTCGAGATCCCCCTTTGGAAGAGGAAGCTCGCCGTTTCTTCTATGCACGATCCGCCATTAGTGGTCTTTAGGGTTTTGAAATGAGGAATGGATGTTGTGATTAATTTGCAGTGAGGAACGTTTTCCTTTTGCCAAGTGGGTTATAATCATAATTAATAAGTAATGGGGTAGTGGGTGAGGTGGGTAACGGTTAGAGTGGCCGTGATTTTAAAACTGGGTGGTGGAAGTTATGAAGAATTGATGGAGGTAATTAATTGTGTTTGCAGCGCCACTTCATCTGTTTGCTGTCATGCTGCTGTAATCGATTACAACTGCCATTGTAATCGATTACCAGAGCATTTAGTTTGTCTCACATAATGTTATTCCAAAGATTAACCTGTCAAAAGTGTGCAAAACAGTTTTGAAAAATATATCAAAACAAAAGATGATCTAATATTAACAAACATCATCAAACCAATCTTAGAATCTTCCAATGTAGTTGTAAGCAAACCCCAAAAGTGTTGAATATTTTTAGCCTGTTTTGTACACAAATAACCAAAACAAGGTCAAATAAAGAATGATTAAATTACTTACCACTCAACAACAACTCTAAAACATACAATGCTTTTGTCAATCCCAGAACATCCTCTTATTCCCTTATCCAATGAGTCAATCACAAAAAACTGCATGGTGCAGACCTTCAGTGCATAGCACCACCAGTGACCACTACTAACAACTGGGATGAACACCTACAAAATTTATTTCTAATAAGTCAAAATAAGAGTTTCATATTAAATTAAGTACTACCTAATTAAAAAGTTCAGTAATCTTACCCAATCAGCATTCAATAAATCTTCCACTCTCACTAGATCATTTTGGAAATAAGCCTGGTAATCACTAAGTTGCCACACATGTCTTTTGGCAATTCTTTTTTTATTGTCGTTCAAAAAATGGGTCTTAAACAAAACGACATACTTAATCAATATACAACCGTGTGCATGAAAGAATAGCCAATATAAAGACAAAATAAACAAATTGCAATTAAAGCTTTTACCGCAAACATTGGACTGAATATAATCCGCTTTATGGATCCAGTCGACCTTTTCTCAAAGTACATGAACATGGTTGCTGCAAAAATTATAACCTACGAAAAAAAAAACATTATTGTAACATGAACTTATTCAACTTCTACAATAAAAAAACATTAATACAGGTTAACTCTATAATTACCATGTTGTCTACACATTCTCTATGCCCTAAAGAGTTACAATCCTTGGTGGTCAGCAATTGACCCATTATTTCACAAACATAGCTGAAAAATTTACAAAATCATATCAGGTACCAAATATAATAGTGAACAAATACAAATAAATTCATCGCATGTTACCTCTATACAATGCCTTTGCGCGTCGCAAGGAAGTACAAAATAAACACATCAACCGTTTCTCTTAGATCACCTACAAAGGTATACAACGGCTCTACAACCATCGGTTCAACAGCAACATTTACTTCATCCTCCTCGTCATCACCAATGTCGATGAAAGTTCTTGGCTGCTCTACGGATTCTTCATCACCAACTTCTTCATCTGCAGCTCTATCATAAAAAGGTGTTGCATGTCCACTTCCTTCAGGTAAAGCTTCTTCATGTGCACCTTGTTCAACTACAGCTTCTACATATGTTGCTGCTTCATGTGCGGCACCTGCTGCTGCTTCTTCATTCCCCTCACCAGCAACATGAACGGAAGGATATTGTGCAAATTTTCTCATCTTTCATTGATGACTAAGTTCCTTCCTTAAAGCAGCTATTTCATCCTTTAGGTTTCTCATTCTTTGGTTGTTTCTTTTTATTTTCTCCACTCTTGAAGCAAGTGTAGATTCATAACTACCATCACCTTTTTGAGGTGCTTCGTCACTGGTTCCCACAGCACCCATATTCAATGCAGCACGGATGATGCAAAACAGCAGCAACCCCACTAATGCTTAGAGAATCTTCAATCTCTCCTGTCAAAATTTTCTTATTACATCTATTTAAACTCTTTACAAGATATGTGTGTATGGCCGTACTCCATCATAATTACATAAAGCATCCAAATCATCTAAAACTAGAAAAGGCATGTTACAAACACGTCTTGCCTTTCTAGGAAATAAAAACACCACAAAACAAACTAATATATACAAACGACATACGACATCTACATCGACATCTTCATTAACAACAATGTTATTAAAAATGGTTATCATGTCTTTCAATGTGATTGTGTTGGAATTAAACAACTCTCCAACTTTACCTACAACTGTTTCATCAAAAGGAACCTCCAACCCACCTACTCCTAACCCTAAAGTCATCACCACGTCCAACACATTAAAAGGAACCATTTCTTGCCTAACTCTAAATGATTGATGGGGCGGAACCCATCAACAAACCAATTGTTTCATCATTTTCATGTTCAACTCTATCGGATCTACAATCTCTAAAAACCATTTAAAAGGAGTTTGCTGTAACGCCCCGGCAACTTACAAGAACTGCTGACTGCCCCCACACATCAACACGAGGTTTTCCAGTGTGTTTTGTCCTCACTCACACACTTTCCGAGAAAACTTCTCGGAAGGTCACCCATCCCATAATTACTCTAGGCTAAGCACGCTTAACCATGAAGTTCTTATGAGTTAGGCTACCGAAAAGCAAATGCATTTGTTGATATGAGTAGCCAAATCAATTCCTTTAAGCTACCCTTCAACTGTATAGTCCATACCTATACAGTCTCCAGATCCCTCTCATTCCGGTGTATGTTCGATTCGTCCATGTGTCCCTTCCACTGGAAGCCTGCCAGGAGCCACTCCTTGTCTGTGCCCCCTGCACCATGCCTCTTGCACCGGCGATCACTCCCCGCCCTCTTTAGTGCCCGGGTGTCACATGCCCACCAGCTTCCGCTTGGTTCGTCCTCGAACCACACCGTACTGGGAGAGGCTAGGCTCTGATACCATTTGTAACGCCCCAGCAACTTACAAGGATTGTTCCACACATCAACACGAGGCTTTCTAGTGTGCTTTGTCCTCACTCACACACTTTCCGAGAAAACTTCCCTGAAGGTCACCCATCCCATAATTACTCTAGGCTAAGCACGCTTAAACATGGAGTTCTTACGACCGAAAAACAAATGCATTTGCTTTTCGGTAGCCTAACTCGTAAGAACTCCATGGTTAAGCGTGCTTAGCCTAGAGTAATTATGGGATGGGTGACCTTCTGGGAAGTTTTCTCGGAAAGTGTGTGAGTGAGGACAAAGCACACTAGAAAGCCTCGTGTTGATGTGGGGGGGCAATCAGCAGTCCCTGTAAGTTGTTGGGGCGTTACAAATGGTATCAGAGCCTAGCCTCTCCCAGTACGGTGTGGTTCGAGGACGAACCAGACGGAAGTTGGTGGGCATGTGACACCCGGGCACTGACGAGAGCGGGGAGTGATCGTCGGTGCAAGAGGCATGGTGCAGGGGGCACGGACAAGGAGCAGCTCTTGGTAGGCTTCCAGTGAAAGGGGTACATGGACGAATTGAACATACACCGGAATGAGCGGGATCTAGAGACTGTATAGGTATGGGACTATACGGTTGAAGGATAGCTTAAAGGAATTGATTTGGCTACTCATATTACCAAAATGCATTTACTTTTCGGAAGCCTAACCCATAAGAACTTCATGGTTAAGCGTGCTTAACCTGGAGAAATTCTGGGATGGGTGACCTTCCGGGAAGTTTTCCCGGAAAGTGTGCGAGTGAGGACAAAGCACACTGGAAAGTCTCGTGGTGATGTGTGGGGGTAGTCAACAGTCCCTGTAAGTTGCCGGGGCGTTACATTTGCTGTATGCGCCCCTCGTGCCTGGATTGTAGCAAAGAATTCATGTCCACAACATACGATGATTTCACCCAACGTCAATTGAGAATAAAGTTATTTTGGATCAACTTTCGACTAAGTGATGCCACAAATTAAAGAAAATGCTTTCAACCAAAGAAAATTGTCAACCTCTGAGACAAAGAGCTCCCTAAAACAAAGAAAACCAAATAAATCCTTCAAACTGTTCTAACCCTCAGGGAAATAATTATTGATTTCAGGATTTAAGGTTTCAAATTAAAAAGTGTAACCCAAGGCAATACGTGGACACAACAAACAATTCATAAGAGTGGAAGAGTACCTTTCGATATTATTGTTACAACACTGGTCCCTATCCAGACTTCCTTCCTGCAGCAACACTATTACTGAGACAAACGATTTCGTTGGCCTGCCAAGAGTAAACAATGTTGGACCGAGGGTTAGAGAGTTCACAATCGTTCACATAGATACAAAATACATTACGTGCATGTAACAACGACATGTTGGAATAAAGATCACAAAATACATTAAAACCGAACGAAACCCACCAAGTAAGAACGCTGACAGCAAAAAAACCTCTCCTTTGGAGAAAAGATGACAATGTTCGCCTTGAACAATACTTCCAACCAACACTTCAATGGCGGACGGAGATGAAATCAATCACGTCTTCGATGAAGATACACGTCTTCGATGAAGATACAAATATTGGCGGATAGAGATGAAGATACACGTCTTCGATGGCGTCGGCAGAGTTCGGAATCGTGGAGTGAGAGTTTGGGTTTGGTGTCAACAGAGAGAGATGATTTCGTGAAGAGAGAAACTTTCTTAGGCACGAACCGTTTGTATTCTAGAAACCCTTTTCCACAAATGTCCTTCCCCTCCCTTGTTTTGATTTAAAAAAATTAATAATTCCAACCAATGAAAGTACAACAGCTGTCGTTGGCAAATCGTTGTCAAAATTCTGTTGTCAAATAAACATTTCCTTTTAAGTTATTCGTTTAGGTTCTCATTTCATTTGACAGCTGAAAAGATATTGTATTTTGTTCTACTAAAGTTAGAATTTAAAACTCTTATATAGTACATATATATTAAAGTTGTATGTTGTTGTATATTGTGTATGTAGCTGCAAATTTTGCATATGTATTTGCTCGTGTAACTATTGAACTAATTTATGAATGTTTATCTATAACAGTAGTTATTCATTAAAATCAAAACATTACTAAACAAAATTTAAGATTTGAAATTAAATTTTATATCTAAATCAACTTATTAACTTATATATTATTAAAAATATTAAAACTTTTGGAACTTACTTTTTAAATTCTTACGACATTTAAAAGCATATTTTAAAACTTACTCATATAAGTATTTAAATTTTAAATGATGAACTTGGCATAAAATTAAGATAAACTGTAAAATGTTGAAATGATAGTAAAAGATTAAATTGAAAAACTAAATTGATGATGACATATTTGAAATGTATCATAATTTTTGAAAAGTAAAAAATACTATTCAACTTCAAATATCATATATAAAGATCCACGATAACTTTATAAAATTCTGTTCAACTTCAAATATTGTCTAATTAACGTCGATCCTATTACCAAGTCGCGATTCCTCAATCATGGAGTGTAGAAGACCTGCGTTCATGTCCTCTGTTCACTTCAGAGGCTCAGTGACGACTGTCTTACCTTTGTTCATTTTATACCTATTTGATAAACAAAATGATAAGAAGTAAAGATTAAACATCTATAAAACCAAGTTCTTGTCATATCCATAACATAAAATAGTCATACAACATAATAAAATACCATAACTAAGAGTTTTGATAATCTCGCCACATATGATCTGTTATGGAATCCCTGATACTACTACCAATCCTATAATCCTCTTCTCTAACTTGAGACGATGAAACATTATGGTCTTCCCTTTCATTCAACTCATTATTAACTTCATCAAGTAATGAGTCATCGTTATCCACGCTACGAAGGAAGTTGTGTAAGATACAACAAGCTAATATAATGTCTGTCATTGTTTCCAATCCATAGGGTGGTTCAGTGCCACTTGCAATGATAGGGAATCGTTTTTTCAACACACCAAAAGTTCTTTCAATAACATTTCTCAACGATGAATGTCGATGATTAAACAATTCACGTGAATTTTGTGGTCCTCGTGTATATTCTTTAAGGTGATATCTGAAGCCTCTATATGGAGTCAAAATTGTGCTTTTCAACATAAATCCAGCATCACTGAGATAGTATTTTCCTACAATTTTGTACATATACAGGTATTTAGTGACTACTAAATTAAACCTTCAACACACCAATTTAGAGACTCACCTTGAGGGATAACCAATGGATCATCTCGATCAAGAGCATTTTTTAAAATTCTTGAATCAGATGCAGTGCCTTCCCACCCAGCTAGAACATAGGTGAATTTCATGTCAAAATCACACGCCGCAAACACATTTTGAGTTGGCCAATCTTTTCCTCCTCGAAATCTCGCAGCATCAGATCTTGGCACCTTTACACGAACATGAGTACCGCCTATGGCCCCTAGACAATCCTAAACATAAAAATAAGAAGTCATCATAAAACTCAAAAATTTTTTTATCATCCTTTCATCAAATAACATCTTCAAATATGTTGAAATGAGTACCTTAAAGTACGGGTAAAATCGATTGTTGTTCAAGACATATGGATGAACCTCATTTCCTGAGGGTTGAATTAGAAATTCTGATTCCAAAGTTATGATAGCATCTAACACATTCTGAAAGTGATTGCTAACCGTCGACCCAGATCGATGAAAGAAAGATGCAACACTTCGATTCTTAACATTATGGCCTATTATATGAAGAAATTGAGCAACTTGTTCCTCCACTGTCAACCGAATGACGTCCTTAACTAACCCAGTTGATCTTAGTCTCTCACAAAGATTAATAAATGCCTCTGGACCCATCCTAATAATGTCACGGCACCGATTAGCATGCACAAGATATGACATTAATTGCTCCCTACGACGATCTCTGTCTGGTAGGAAATTGCTTACACTACTCGAATCACTCGAGTACATATTCAAGATACTCAACGCATGTCCAACAATGCATAACATTGTTAGTGCAGCCAATGAAGTGGTTATTTGTAATTGTTGATGTATCGTTGCGATAATATTGAAGTCTACACCAACCACATCATTATTTATATCTTCACGGTCCAAATTTGATAAATCTATTTCTTCTTCCATCTATATTTATTTAACGAAATACATATAATTTAACAACTTTATACATACAACTAAAATCAACAATATCATTAAATTCATATATATAATCATATCCTAATTAATAATATTCATGCATTCATATAACAATTAAACAAAATACATTATTTATATTCAGTAAATAAACCACATTCATACATATTAATTAAATATAGTAATATGAAACATACCTATTGAAGACACTTATAAAGCTTTGAACCAAGATTTCAAGCAAGATTCAATACGCACTCAGAGTAAGATCCCAATTAGATACTAATTTCAATTGTCTTCAAATAAAATGAGTGACAATTCCAAAAGAACCTGTTAAAAAAAGATATCAATATCTTATATCGGTTAAAAAAAATTAAAAACTTTGTTAAATATATACCTTCAATTCACTCTACACCATGCGTCTTCAATGAACTCCACGGTGACTCAACACAGCAAGTTTGGAAGCTCAACCAGTTAATGGTAAAAAATTATTAACATACACCCACCAAGCTTTTTCAACGTGAAAGATGCTCTAATCATAGTATAAGAGGATGTTCAGTAGTAAGTTACACATGTTATGGAAAGAAGAAGATTGTCTTTAACAACACAAATAAAAAACAAATGGACAGAATATATCTCCCTAACCTGAACAGGGTACTTATCCCTCACTTCACCTCCGTAGCTTACCAAATACTTCACCTGCTTACCAAATGCACCTTATCATTACAAAAACCTGCAACACATACAAATGGTTAGCCTGCTCCCATAAAAAACTAAATCCTTGAACTCCCTATGTTACTCTCGGACTCCTGCTGCATCTACAGGTTCATGGAACACAGAGGTGGCATGACACCAAGAAAGATGGGATGTTCACCACTTGACTACCAACCCTGCATATCCTAAATGGCACAATAACAAGGTCATTCTCCAAACACTGCATGTAATAAAGATACAACAAACAAATTGGACTGATACATCAACATTCAGTTATTGCAAAACATTCAGCTTTAAGTTAAAAGAATTCAAAAATTCAAAAACATAGAAAGCTGATATATCAACTCTCAATTCTGGCTAAACGGGGGACTTGTAAAACTTAATACAAGTGTAACTATCAATTCTAGCGAAACAGAGGATTTTGTAAAACTTGATGCATGCGCAACTCTCAATTCTGGCTGAACAGGCGGTTTTGTAAAACCTCATACAAATGCTTGAGAAAACTTCCAAAAAAAAGCTCACAACATAGTCACGGGTTGTTTTTGGTCTTATTTGGAAAAGCTCTCTTACAAAAATAACTTCACCCTTTTTCATCTTCAATTATTAAAGCAACTTGGCTCCATATATATTACCTCAAAAAGAAGGTACAATTAATTAACTTTTGCAGCAAATTAAGCTCATCATAATTAAAAAAAAAATGAATTCATTTTTCTCATCATTTCCTCGTAATATAATTACTTAGTCCATTCAAATATAACCTAATTCACAAGTGGGGCACGTAATCGACTACATAAGCTATTCAAGGCTAAAAACTAAAAACCTATAAAAAAATATTATCTAAGATCATTGCATTTTTCTCTTTATATGCATTTTGGAATTAATCAGAAGTAGCCTACAATTTAATAAATGTAAAACTCTGGAAAAAGATTCAATCCAATTCTGAAAACATACAATTTGTGGAGATCTCGAAAACAAGTAACGAGAAACACAATCCATACAAAAACAATAGAGAATTTGGAAATGGAAAGGGACCTGATGTGTCTCTGCTTGATGAGAACCCTAGCATGGTGGATGGACTTGGCCATGCCGGACTTCAAGACGAGGGTTTGGAGGCGCCGCTCGAGGAAGTTCTCCACAGTGAGTGCGAGGACGTAATCGAGTTTGTTCTGGGTCTCAAATAAAGATACGCACAACCGAATAAAGAGCCGCAAAATTAATAGAACGTTGCCTGGAACCGAATACACCTTCTTCGCAAATTTTTCGAAAACCTAGAATCGGATACGCTTTTTAGTGGAACCGAATACATAGCTTTCGTCTTCTTCATCCAGTTGCTTCCTCATTATCAAGCGCCTTCTTCCTCATCCATTAACCCCTCTCTTCGTCTTCACGAGAACTAGACGTCTTCAACCTGCAACAACCACATAAACGTGTGCGAGAAAAATTACCTCAGATGAAGGTATCCACAGCTGCTCACTCTCAACAGAAAACTTCAGCACACAGACACAACTCTCACTCGCGCAAAGCTCCTCAAAGTATACACACTCTCAAACTTCGTTGTCTCTGTGTAAACACTCAAGCATCGGTTAATACACACACCAAATTTATGTACCAACAGCGTGTGTTATTAATGGTGTTCATGGTCAGAGGTTCTTTTTCAAATTCAAACACGAATCTCTCCCTTTTACAGTGAATGGTCGTATCAACAAGAGAATCTCGCCAGGGACACTTCACTGCGCTGCAAAAGCATGGCGAAGTACAGTGCAAACTCCTCACATGGGCAGGGACAGTAACATGACTCGTGAGAGCACAGTGCAATTAATTCGTTGCTTGGAATCGAGTACGAAAACTTTAGAAACGGTTCGTTTATTTATATCATGAATGTTTTAAAGTTCTCTTGAAATTATAAAAATAGTACAGGGCATATACGATTTTTCGTTATAAATCATTACAAATCCTAGTAAAATTGTAAGATTCTAAAAGTATTATATATCTTGACAACTTTTTTAACAATTTTTGACAACTGAACACGTGTTATTATTTTATTGTTCTATTTAGATTTATATTTAAAAAAATATTTGAAATAGACCAATCATGAATGTATATTATTAAAAAGTTATTAAAAAAATATTATTAAAAGAACTTTTTCCATACTAAAAATAGTACAATCTTGTAAATTCCTGTTTTTACAAATCAACACAATCGAACACAGAAAATCAGCACAAATTTATCCTCACTAATTCTCATATACACAGAATTAGGGCAAGTGAACATAGACTAAGGCGGTGTTCTTTTGGATGGATTTGGAGGAGATGATTTGGGAGAGATGATTTGAGTGGATTTGAGTAGATTTGAAGGTAATTTTTTTTGTTGTTTTTTTGAGTGGATTTGTGAGTAATTGAGAATGGATTTGAGGGTAAAATTTGTGAGAATTAGTGTAGGATTTGATTGATGTGAGAGATTTAAAAAATTAATTTAAGGGGTTACTCCATGTACCTCCCCAATTCCAACCCCCACCCCCCATTCCATTTTTACCCTTTGTTCTATTTTTTCTATTCCAATTTTATCCTTTAGCAAAAATTTATATTTAAAAATAAAATTTTATAATTTTATTCTCCCACCCCCACATAACCTATTTATTCTTTTTTTTTTATCTTCATGCTTTCTTCCCAGGAATTCTTTGTTCTATTTTTCTAGAAATTCTTTCTCCCATTCTTCTTGTATTTCAAGTGATAATTGAGATATCTATTTTTTCTAGAAGAATTTGTCCTTCAATTATTATATCTTTGCATTACATTGGTGTGGTGGTGTTGTATCCAACCTTTAACCAGTGATCCTTTTCGAGTTGAGGTTATTAATACTTTCGTAAAACCGTTAAAACGGATGGCGACTTCCGTTTATCCTTAAACGGATGTTGACATCCGTTGACGGATTCCCACATCCGTTTAAGGGTTTTCTAGATTATTTTAGATTATGTTTTTGTTAGTTTTATTTTTTAAGATTTGTTTTTATTAGTTT
>NC_028358.1:5508466-5518245 GCF_000741045.1 Vigna radiata var. radiata
ATTTTAAGATTTGTTTTTATTAGTTTTAAATACTTTATAAATTAATTATAAATACAATAAACTAATAAAACAAAAAAAATTAAAACAAACGTAACAAAATTAAAAGTTAAAATATAATTACTTATAAAATAAACTAAAAAAATAAAAATAGGAAACGGATGTCGACATCCGTCGATGGATATCGACATCCGTTTCAGTGCCTGGACGTCTTCTTCCTCAATGCACACAGCACATAGATGACACAGAACTCAACAGCAGACCAATCTCAACAAACACACCAACCAGATATCAACAAACAAAGCTACCCAATCCTACACATTACATACGTTTAAAAAAAACAAGAAATTAAAAGAAACTAACCTGTTGAAGCAAGAACCACCGCCCCGCACCGCCGCAACACCTGCTGCACCAGCACCCTCCGCGCCGCCGCATACACCGGCTGCAAAGCAACAAACACAACCGCACCGCCCAACAACCCGCAAACGAAACCAACGTCTACCACCTCTCTGCACTGCGCCGCACCATGCCGCACCGCCACACACTCACGGCACCGCCACCCGCCGCACACCTAAACCACCAGGCCGCACAAATCAACAGATTCCTTTCAGAGGAGGACTGGGAGAGTGAGAGTTGCAGAGAGCATTTCAAAATTGAAAGCTTTGGTGGGGGTGGGGGTGGGAATACGAAGGAGAGGAATCTGTGTGTTTTGACTGAGGCAGAGTGTAAAAGAAGTAGGGTAGGTTAACTTTAGTAAATAGGGGTAAAACGGTAAAAATAAAAAATACATAAAGGTTAATTTTGTATTTAAAAAAATATCCAAAAAAATTAGGGGGTGAGGGTTTGAATTGGGGAGGTACAGGGAGTAACCCCCTTAATTTAATTGATTGAAATTAAAGATTACGAAAATGCCCCTAGTTATTAAAATAATATAAAATGTTATTTTTTAATATTATATTTAAATGTAAAAATATTATATTTGAAAAAAAAAGAAGACATAATATGTACTGTGTTAAAATAGTAAATCTAATTTGTGTTCAAGCTCATATAGAAGGAAATTATTTTAAAATAAGAAAATAGTGGTAAATTAAGGTTCTTTTAATTACTCATAATTTAAAAGGCAATAACATTAAACTTTATTAATTTTAATTAATTTCTTTTCAAAAGAACAATTTTATACAGAACCCTAATTAAATTTCTTTTTCCCCCAAAAACTCAGTTTTGGGCTATCGGAACACATGTTTCATTCCCTTTTTTCTTCATCTCGGTGTGAGGAGGTTGCTAGGGTAGCACCATTCTTCTTCCCAAACCAAGAACTCCAGTAATTGGAGTTGCAGCGCGCACGGGAAAGTTCTTTCCCTTCCTCTTATGGGTTAATGGCTCAAATCAAAAGAGGAACCTTTCTTCCCTCTCTTCTTTTCTGATTTCAGTGATTTCTCCTTGGGAGTGGAGGTCTGGTTTGGTGGCTCAAGCGTGACCCACCTACAATACTTACAACGGTTATTTTCGGCGTGTAGATTCGCGAGTTCCAGTTGTGTAGAGGAGATGACGTAGTGGCAGACGATGTGAAGACCTCTGAGCGTGAGCGTCCTCGGAGCGGTGGTCGTTGTGGAAGCTTCCTCCTTCGAAGCAAATCGCGATGGTGGAACCGGATACATGAAGTTGTTGGAGAAGATGGAACCAGATACGTCTCCCCTCCAAGTTGTTGGACAAGCTGGATCCAGATACGCGAAGTTGCTGGAGAAGTTCGATCCGGATATGTCTCCCATGGAAGTTGTATGAGAAGCTGGATCCGGATACGCCAACCTTGTATCCGGATACGCCTGCTTTGGAATTTCTTCAAAATGCTCGAACCGGATACCCTCTACTTCGAATCGAATACATAGCCTGCTTCTTCACTTCTTCAATCCCTCCTTCCACGTTTGGTCATCGGCATCCACTCCGTCATCATCATCAACATCGTTTTTACTCCTCCATTAACTACTGTCTTGCTCTTCGTTTAAATCACAGTGCATGACTTCTTTCTCGTGAAAGCACAGTACATGGGTTGGGTTTTTATTTGTATGTTTCATGGGATCTGTTATTGAACATCAGAATCGAATAAGTTTTGTGTTGGAGTTTTAATTTTCGTACAGGGCATGTACGTCTTTGTCCAGTAAATCAACGTAAATCCGCTCAAATTAGCGAGATGAGTTCAACAGTGAATTCTCGCAAATCAGCTAATTTATATCTTCTCAAATCATCGCAAATCATCGCATAAGAACAACGATCATCTCCCAAATCCATCTTCCTATATCAGCGTGAACAGTCATTTCTCTTCAAAGGAACACAGCGTAAAAGAGGAATGGAATTATATTACTTTTTCTTTCTCAAATATTTTTTAATAATTATGCTCTTAAGGGCTAAAATGATTATGTTACACACTATTATAATAAATTTGGTCAATTTATAATTATTTTTTATCTCAATTCACTATTTTTACGTGGATGAATATCTGCTCGTGGGATTTTAAATAAAAAAAAATACTAAGATGTGATTAGTTCAACTCAAAGAATCAACTTAATTAATTGGGTTTAAAACTTTAATTTTGTTTACAAAGTTTGCAATTCTCTCACCTATGCAATCTTTAGGTACTACAATAATTTATACACAAATACATTGTTATGCCCTGTCTTTGGGAAATGATAAAGCATTTTATTTTTTCTTATGCCAATATTATTTGAAGAGAAAGATAGAAAAGCAAAATTAATAATATTATCTTCTTATAATTAGTGTAGGCTGATAAAAAAATACCTTTTAGTATAAGAGTGTAATGGTTAATGAATAGGATGACAAAAAAATCTGTGTTCGTAGATAAAATAACAATGATAGTTGATTTCCGCAGATATTTACTAGTAATCCACGAGTAGCGGGTATTTTAATACCCGCTTATAAACAGGTCGAGTATGGATATTATACTATCTGTACTTGTGGATATCTGTTACCCGTAAAAAATGAAAATAAAAATTTAATTTATATTTTGTTAAGTTAAATTTAATGAAAATTAACATTAATTTATATTTTACAAGGTTATATTTAATTTATATTTAATTTAATTTATATTATATTTTATATATTTTGTGTAATTCTATTTAAATTTTATTTTAATAATTTATAAAAATATATTTTTTTAAATACTTACGAATATCTGCAAGTATCCACGTATATCCGCGAGTTTTAAAATTTTCGCACTGTCCATGCCGTAGTGCAATGAAAAAAGATGTTAAAATATTTTAGTATTATGAAAGTGCAGTTAGCAATTAACCAACACCTCTATTGGAGGTTCAAGACATTTACTATTTATTTCAACTCCAATTTTAACCAATGAAAACATGATTTCTCTTGTATTGAAATATTGAAGAATTCAGAAAGGGAAAGAGATAAGCACTAACTTCTCAAATTTTAGTTTTGATTCTCTTAGAAAATTTATATAACAATACATCTCTATTAAAATTCACACATAATCAAATGCATATTATAATAGATGCTATTTGACTTCCTTCAAGTATATATATATATATATATATGTTAATATCATTAATAATGATGATGATAGAATCTTTTTTATTTTGGATAAAAAACATCGTTATATAATGAAAACATAAAAAAAAAAATTATTTTATTTAAGATAAATAATTTATTCAGTAAAGCAAAATATGACAATTTATTTAGTCTAATAAATGAACTAATCTTAATACAACAATTTTAATTTGATTAGTTTTATTTAAATTTATTACCAATTGAGGTAAATTATGTGTTTGTTTTTAAATAATTATTATCTGCTTTAAGAAATTAACATTAATGTGTAATAAACTTTAAAAAAATGTTTATCTTCCATTTTTTTTTTATAAATTTAAAATACTTAAAAATTCATTTAATTCCAACTTCATATTAACATTGATTTTTTTAATTTTTTATTTATAAATTATTAAAACTAAATAATACTGAAAAGAGTTACTATAGTTCAAAGTGAACATAGATTACATCCACATTTAAACCATGGATGCCATTAGATAGTGTAAACAAAATATAATTTTTCATATACTTGAAAAAATAGTATTTCACTACAGTTCAGTATATAAAACTGTCACATACCATAAAAATGGAAAACCTAAAATAGGAACATGGGTTCTATAACAGTGCAGAAAAATTGTATCTAACTCTGAAACTCAACAGCTAAAATAAGTGCAGCCAAAAGGAAAACTGCCCCCTAAACGTCATCTAGTAATTTTGTGAATAATCAAAGCTCAATGGGCGTTGACCGAATGGAGCCTGCAAAGCAGCAAAAAACAATTAGATAACACAATCACTATTCTACAATCAAAAGGAAACAAAATGTGCCAACCCTCTTCATGGAACATATAAATGAAATAATTTTATTAACTTTGCCTGAATGTACATCTATTTCATTCACCTTCCTCTAAAAAACAATTTGATCAGTACAAGTTTAATGAATAAACCACTCAAACAATGCAAAATCTATAAGCAGTATGTAACAAGGAATTGAAAAAAAAAATGCATAAGCAACAGCCAAAGAGAAAAAAAATTATAAGATAATCATACAGTGTCATTTATGATGTTTTGATGTTCAAATAATAGGAAATAAACACCATTGTTCTCATTCAACATCAAAATAAAATTATTTGCTGTAGATTACCTGGAAAATAGCATGTCTGAATTGGTCATATGAATGTGCATACATCATTGAAGCACTTGGCCACTGCAGGTAAGCAACATCACTAGATGCCTGATTCAATCCCGTGACACCAAAAGGGTTCATCATAGGACTTGAAGGAGGTCCATAGCCAATCGAAGCTTGATTTGGTGGCATCTGACTCAGTTGATTAAAAGCAGTGTCATAATGCGTGAATGGAGGTTGAACTTGTTGCAAATTAAAAGGTATCAAGTTAAGGGAAGAAGGTGGAATACTCCTGGCATACCTGCATTGGTATTGAGATACAATATGATAAACAAACTTCACAATAAAAGTTAATAATCAACTAAAATAACCAGCTCAGTTAAAATTGGGTAGAAAGTTGAAAAGGGAGCAGCTGAGTTAAAAACATGAAAATCTTCTGAGGGGTCGAAAAGAGAGAAAAAAACAGGCAAGTTGAAAAATGCCCCAATTTCCATAATGTTTAAGGGCACGACTGAATATTAGGTTTCACAAGGGCTTCAACTGCAACGCAAAACTGCCTCACACAATCAAATATTACGATAAAATGTCTGAAAAACTTAGTCGTGTGGCTCTAACTGTTGACACTGATACATAAATGCAATACAGGTTCATATTTTTGAGTATGCACATAATAGAAGCAAAAGCCAAAAAACCATATGTGCAATTTCTCCATTTATTGCTAACACAACTCTCAAAAAATCAAATAACACAGTGCAGTCGTAGAACAAACCTTCCATAGTTACGATCATAATCTGGATCACTACGATCCTTTTCCCTATCTCTGAATATGGCAACTCGAGTAGAATTAATATCTCTACCGGTAGCACACTTTTCAGAATCAACCACGGGGGACTTGCTAGTTTCACTCTCTTCTTTGCCTATAAGAAAATTTTTCTCTTCTGTTGAAGCCTGGGACCGAGTATCATCTGAATCACAACCTCTAGAGCTACTAAAAATGCGTGCTCGTGCCCGATCGTATTCCTCCTTCCTCTCTTCCACACTTCTAAGAAGATTGTTTTTCTTTCCAACTTCATTGGATTCATTTAAACTGGTTCCATTTGGCCTAGGCCTAATGGCAATTTTTATCTGCTCAGGTTTATCATTTTCCAACTGTTTAGCAGGTATTTCAGACAAGCGGACCACAGGATACCTGCTTTCAGCTAACTTTCTGACCATAATCCTGGTTCCCTGACCATCTAAGCCATTGTCTTGGACCATTGTTTGCATGCCATAGTGCTGAGCAACACGATGTGCAGCCAGTCTGAGATATGAAGAAGGGAAATGCTGAAATTCAAAATGCTGCTGATCGGCATTATTCAGGAACCTTTGGATATCCAGCTCCATTCGCAAAACTACAGCAGTGAAACAAAATAGTAGGTGATGAAAAAGGAAAATGTCAAGATGTACAATTACATATTGGATGAAAACTAAAAACAAATAACCCAAAACATAGCGAGAAAAAGATATTAGTGCGGGAAATTATAGTCATGACAAAAAGAATGATGACAACCACACGATCAAAAGAAAACCCCTATACTTTTCATTATTTCTCCTATATACTAATCCAATCGTCCTCTACCAACCAAATTAGGCTACCCAAGTACAGGGGAAACAACTCAATCTCAGGCTCGGTTCCTTTAGGAATAATCATGACCACAGATATCATGGACGCCAATGAAAAGAAAACGATACACTATTTTCAGAATTTGTGGCCCTTGGCATTTTATATAACATTTTTGTATGCTTCAGACTTCACTACATGTGTTGAATTATTATGACATTAAGATGGAAGTTAACAGTTTCAAATTATAACACTATGCTGTCTAAATTATTGAAAGCAAGATGATTACAACCTATTCCAGTATCATGTCACTTAAACCCTATTTCTACATAAGATTAAACCTTTGATAGGTAGGAGAAGTGCTACAATTAATTGGTCCATGGTGGGTGCTATCTTCCTAAACGCTCAAATTATATACATGCTAGTTCTACACTAAAATTGACTTCAATAACCTCAGAATTTAAAGCTTTTTTTACTATCATCCCAAATTAATCCATCAATATTTACATGAAGCCACACATATTTGACCTACATACATTCTCTCCTTCGGATTATGCAGTTTTCTGTACTGAGCATAGGATCATGATACATCAACAACGAAGCCTTATACTACTTCATGGGAATGGAATTATACCATCATGCCCTATTATCATAAACCATTTTTTCTCTAACATAAACGGGTACAATTCAACAACCTAGGAGTCCAAACGTCTCATTCCCATACCAACTCCTCATAATTGAACATCATATTCAGATTCGAAACTTCTAAGATAATCCCAATCATCCCAGATCTGACACAACAAAACCTACCCACAACCCTAATTTTAAATTAAGGACAAAATTGATAAAAATTGGGTCATACCTATCCAAACTAAAGAGAAAAAAAAAAAAAAACAAATCCACTTCAAGCTATAATTTTGATGCGTACCCATTAACCAGAACAGAGAAATAAAAATAGCAAACAAAGAACTCAAGCAAAAGAAATTCACAAACGATAAAAAAAGGTTCCGAAATTAAAAATTGAGAGAAGAAAAGGGAAAGAGCACTGACTGGTGACACGATGACGAGGGTTCTGAAGCGCCTCAACCAAGAAAGGGTCAACCATTGACTCCTTATCTTTGAAAGCAGAAACGTCGCCGTTTGAGATAAAGGAGGAATCCATGGCGTCAAAAAGAAACCTCTTGTGACTGAGAGAGATAAAAGAAAACGGCGGCTTCTAGAAGGTTCTGCCTTTTTTTGTGTTTCCTTCTGATATTGGTCAGAAGGAAGAAGAAAACGTGAAGGAGTTGTGCTTGTGGCCTGACATAGAGAAGAGATAGGGAAAAAGAGGCTCTTGGGTTTTTCTCCACCTCTCTCTCTGTTTCTCTCTCCAGCAATAAGGAGAGAAAGAGAAATTTTAGAAAGAAACAACGGAAAATATATTATATATATATAAAGTTACGCAAATCTTCGATGTGAAAATGACAGAGATAGAAAGAAAATCAGAAACAGGGCAAAATCTCCATTACTAGGGTTGGTGTTGTGGGTGTCAAAAACAAAATCATTAAAAAAATATGTTATCTTTTTCTTTTTTTTCTTTTTTTTCTTTTTCTTTTTACACAAATCTATCTATTATCTAATGTAAATATGTTATTTTAGTTTTGTGTATCTTATCCTATATCCTATATTTTATAAAAAGATTCCTGTTATACACGGCGTGAATCGAGATCTTGTTTTTTTTTTCTAACTAAATTTTAAAAAAGTATTAATTCGTAAAATTATATAATATATAAGATTGTTACAATAAATATATATTTTGTTCAAATCAATTAATGATTAAATTTCGTGTTATATTTTTATTTAAGATGATAAGTGATTTATTTGATTTTATGAAATATATTTGGTAATTGTTGTACCTATTTTTAAAAAAAATTGATTGATAAAATACATGTTATATCTATCCCATCTAATAAATAAAATAAGTTAAGCGACACAATTTAATAATTTAATTAAAGAATGTCCATTCAATTCTACTAACCTAAATCTAAAGTGATGAAAAGATATTATATATTTGATTTTTAAATATTCATATATTAGTGATATATATATATATATATATAAATCTTGATAATTTAATTCAGTTGCGATTTTTCTTAATATTATATATTTATCAAATGTTTGGTATATTAGATAAGGTATTACATTATTATTATTTTTTCATTAATTATTATATATATGTGCTAAGTTGTTATATTTATTGATATTATTTTATATTATTTTATATTATCAATTTTTATAATAAATATTATAGTTCCATAAACAATATAAATATACATGATATTGTACTAGAAAATACACAAAAATCATACTCATATTATGTCCAATAGTCTCATGTCGAATGAGTTAAGGTCTAAGGTAGTTTGAATACTCCTTCTATCCTCTCAAACATCTTTTAAGGATAAAGAGGTTTTCAGATGAACAATCCCTTAAGCTCTCCATTGGGGATGACCAATCATTCTTTTTAAACCTCGACTATGGTTTATGTTAAAGCTGTCAAAACTTGTAACCCGGCTCGACTCGGCACGACCCACCAAGGGTTGGTCACTTAGTGAGTCAACCCAACCCGACTTATTTATAGACAAGCTGAAAAAATTCGAACTCGACCCAACTTACCACGGGTTGGTGAGTTAAATGGGTTGGCTCATTGACTCATTTAATTATAAATTTTTTTAAAATAAAAAAATTACAATTTTTTTAATTCAAATCTAAATAAACATTGCACTAAAATGATATTATACTCCAAAGACAATTCAAAATAAATAAAAAAGTATCATACAATCCAGGTGTAATCCAAAAACATTGACAAAAGGCGAATAAATAAGTTTTTAATATTGATGTTTTTTTATCGCTTGTCCATTTACAATATTAGAATCTTGAATAGATAAATTTATAATATTTTTCTCTCTTGAAACATCTTCTTCTTTATCATCATCCACAATATGATGAAAAAAATGTTAACTAATAATATTGAAACATAAAATAATAAATAATTAAATTAAATTAGGTGGATTGGCAAGCCAACCCGACTCACCATGGGTTCAATCCGGTGAGCCGGGTTCTAAGTGAGTCAGGTTGAAAACTAGCCCGCATAAAAAAAGTACATTTTTTTCAAACCCAACTCGGCTCAAACCCGTGGTGAGCCGGGTTGGCCCGCGGGTTACAACCCATTTTGACAATACTAGTTCATGTTTCTATTATGCCCAACATTCTTACATCACTTAGGAGTAGAGGTGTCAACTTGATCCATGTCCCATGGGTTAGCTCTAACTCATTCCTTTAAAAGCCCCATTTTAAGAAGCCCCCTCAAGTGGGGGCCAAAAAAAAGCCCCAACCCCCCAAGCCCCTTCTCAAGTGGGTTGGGGTCAGGGTTAAAGTGGGTTTAGCCCCACTAAATAAACTTATGTCTATTTTAATTTTTGATTTATTTATTTTTCACAAATTCTTAATTTAATTATTTAAGAATCA
>NC_028358.1:5519190-5542299 GCF_000741045.1 Vigna radiata var. radiata
GTTGTTTTTGGAAGTGCAGATTTGTTTTAGAAATTATTTGGATTTGATTGTTTTAGAAATTTGGTAAAAAGAAAAGCCCATGGGCTAGCCCTGACCCATAGGGCTTTGGGGCTTTTTAGCCATGTGGGCTTTTTCAATAAAATAATTTTTTGGCCCTGTGAGCTTTTTTGGCCCCAACCCACATGGGTTAGGGCCAGGGCCTATGAAGTGGGCCAATTCGACAGCTCTACTTAGGAGTCAAAGGCAGTTTAAATATTTTTTTTTTTATCTTTCCATCCTCTGAATTGCCTTTTAAGAACAAAATCGTGACAAAGCTCCAGTTTAAAAAGCAAACAATACTTTATATGTATAATGGTCGACTCTAATCATGTCACTCGATGGACTTAAGATCGAAATATTGATAGATCATATATCTCTCTTAGTGACTTGAACATCAAAGAGTCTTCTGTAGGTGAATATTCCCTCTCTTAATAATAAGGATTTTGATTCTAGCCAGCAGGAGTATTCAAGTTGCCACTAAGATCTTGTCACCAATTCAAAGATTATTGCTTTGAATATGAATAAGAACATTTGTCGCCCACTATGAGACCCAAATAAGACTTTTTCATTCTTCCACATTTTATATGATCCTTACATTAATCATGATCGTGCTGATGTTCCTCGTAGCATTTTTAAAAGTTTGGACTTCATTATAGCTGGCCCAAAAATTTTAGCTAAATTACATCACTTGGCAATATGTTAATATTTAAGTTTTATAATGCATTACTTTATAGTGTTAATATTCCATTCTATAATGCACACTCTGTTTTTATCTATTGCTATACTTATGATCATATGATGTTAATGCATTATTTTTATAATTTATTATGCATACTCTACTTTGATCCTGATGCATGGGATATTTCGTTTTTCCTCTATGGCCACATGTGTCGTGTATGAGAAAACAAAGAAAAAAATGTGGCAGTGCATTAACTTGAATATAGATTAATGGGCCTATAGATGGAAAGCCTACATGATCTATGACCTTGACAGATTTTGAAAGGTATGTTACACATGTTGCACCTGAATTACACTCCAGAATTGTAAGAATTTTAGCATAGGTTGTTGCCTAGGGATTTGTGATGGCTAAACAATAGTCTTGGAGGAGGAACTAGGCAAACAGAACAAGCAAGAGTTCATCACATTTAGGTTTGTGTGCACTCCATTATGTTTTATGCGGATTAAGATGATTGGGATGCATGATATAAGGATCATTTGTTTAAGGACATTTACACTCTTTTAAACATAATAAAAGTATACAAGAGATATTGATATTGTATATTAAAAACATGTGTGAATATGGGGCTTGTGTTATTCAAATTCAAGTGTACTTACATGCCACCAAAGTTAGCACCATTACTTGCAAAATGTATCAATTGGAAAAAGTTCTTTTGACATCTGACATGACTTTCTCCATATTAAGCTTTACGTTTGTATAATATTTCTAGAACAACCTATAGAACAAGCAAGAATGACAACATTATTGGCTTCTCCTAAACAGAATCAAGGTTATGTTGTTCCACTTCTTTTTAGCACATTGCCTTTTAAGGCTTGTGTTTATGGTGAAAAAACTAATGAAAACTTTGAATAACCATGAACAGGAACAATGTAAAACCCAACTGTGAATTCAACCTGTGAGGCCAATTCCTCTATCTCTGAAGCAGTTAAAATGAGGCCAATACCGTTTATAAGTCATTGTGCACTGCAACTCCAAACCCAAACACAACAAAGTTGAAAGTTTGAAGGATATAACTAGTATGGCGAAGTTAAGAAACTTAGTAATAGAAACGAGAAATCATGCTTGGGCAACAAAACAAAAGAGAATAAATTTGATTCAACCCAAATTTTAGTAAGAGCTTATAACAATAAACTCGGATGAAAAATCATCTGAAACTATCTTAAAAGTGTTAAAAACAATGCATAAGCTTAGATGAAAGTTTGGCCTTGAGAGCCTAATATTCCAACTCGAAAATGAAGTTTTGATAAAAGTCACAATGATGATAACCTATAAATCGATCCCAACCACAATGACTACAAGACCTTTAATGCAAAGAAATCCTGATATATTGATATACATAAGGAACTAGAAGAAATCCAAGAACACAAGTGATATTCTCCGATGAAGCGTCGATGTGAAAGGTTGACTAGTTCCCAAGACCCTACAAGAATAGAGATCGAAGATAAAGGCCACTTGAATGCGCCCTCTAGGAGGAACAATCACCATGAACAATGGATGAGTAGTGCACAACCACTGACTACCATATGGGGTTGCCCTAACCATAGTTCATGACCATGAACAAGATGATCCAAGGGTTATCACTATCACCATTGTCGATTGACGGGTAAACAATTATGATCGACCCAACAACAACTCAACATTCTAGTATCCAAATATAAGAACAACTCGACTTTTCAGTATCCGAGTACAATAGCAACTCAGCGTTCAATGTCCAAGTACAAGAAAAACTTGGCACTATAGTGCTTGAGTACAACAACAACCCGACATTCCAGTGTCTAAGTACAACAACAACTCTACACTCCAATGCTTGAGTACAAGAGCAACTCGACATTCCAGTGTTTAAGTACGAGAGTAAATTGTTGTTCTGGTGATCAAGTATAGGAGCAATTTGGTATTCCAAAACATGAATACTATAGCAAAAGCAATTGGGTGTTGTAATACCCGAGCACAAAAAGAATTCAATGAGTATATGAAACTCAATATTACAATGACCAAGTACAAGAGTAACTCAACTTTCCAGTATTCGAGTACAAGAGTAACTTGACATTCCAATACTTGGGTATAGGAGCAAATAATGACCCAACGTTACAATACTCGAATTCAAGAAAGAACGGTGCAGAAGGCATACCTAGTATGGAGAAAGTCTAGCTACGTTCAAAATTTTAAGGAGAAAGAAAACTTACACCTAACTAGGAAGAACTGTATTACATTACGAACTCCCTCTAGAATGGAGCCTACATATTAAAAGAGCTCAAACAAAAGCTTATCCCGAGAACATGGAATATGACCCACTTAAAGATGTAATACAATTAAGGTACGAGGACATGTGTATTATTTTTCCTTCGCTTAGATTTTGTCCCTCAGTTGAGTTTTGTCAAGCAAGGTTTTAATGAGACACTCGAGTTACTAAGATAGTAACACAAGCAAAGAATTCAAGCGACGTACCTAAGTTACTTAGATAGTAACATAAGGAAAGTCCTTAAACAAGACATCGATTTACTTAGACAGTAACATAATCAAAGCCCTTAAACGAGGCAATCAAGTTACTTACACAGTAACACAAGTGAAGCCCTCAAACGAGGCACAATATTACTTAGACAGTAACATAAGAAACCCCTCCCCCCAAACAAGACACCGAGTTATCAAGATGGTAACATAAATGAAAGCCATTAAAAGATAACCACACATAACTCAGTCAAGAATGACCTAAGTTAATCATAAGTTCAACAAGGTCAAAAATGACCACATACAGTCTGACCAAACAACCAATCTATCTACAAACATAAAGTCGGCTACAACTCAGCCAAAGGGCCAATTGTAGTCGCAACAAACATTCTTCATACGCTAATCAAACTTTCGAGCTTAGGAGACTTATGTACATAGTCAGCCCAACAAATACGCTAAATGATGCGTTTAACAAAGCCTATTCAATTTTACTTACCTAAAGTGAATGAAAGGTATTCTAAGATATATTTGTTGGTGCAAATATTCATATATTAACATTATATGTGACCAAATCTCAGTGGTTTGATTACGTCATTGTAACATGTGAGCTACATGATGGGAGTGAACGACAGGTTGTTATGAATGAAGGACAAGTGGAACATGATCAGGGACACGCGAAACTTGATCAACAGGAGGTAGAGAGCAGACGCAACACCAGGATTCGTAAGGAAAATTCCCTTCTAAAAGGATTTGCGCGTTAGTTGGGAGGCATATGGAATGTGGCAAGTATCTCTCTAAACTCCCTCTCTTCCAGAAATTTTCTCACCACTTTTTCTGCTCTCTGACCTTACCCCTTTTCTGTGCAGGACGATCCTCTGTTCATGCAACAGATAGTATTTTTTTTTTGGGATTCTATTTTATTAAATTTCCTTTACAGAATCCTGAAACTTCTTTTTATATTGTTGTTAACAGAGACATTGATTCATTTAAATAAGATTCATTCCACTCATATTTTTCCTATCATATTACTACATCATTACTGTTACATTGGTGCTTTCATTGACTCCAATGGCTGAGAACACACGTTTAAAAGATTTACAGACACAGGTTACTTCGTTGGTGAGCTGGATGGAAAAGCAAAATGATAGAGATAAGATGAATCAAGTCCTAATTGATAAAATAGAGCAGCGTATGAATCAGATGCAGATAGCCATTGATCATCTAATCAAACTTCAAACTCAACACGTTCGTGATACGAACTCAAAGACTGACGCACAGTTTGCAAATTCCGGGATGTTCTCTGGAGTGATGCCTGTTCGCAACATATAGCTGGGTTTTCCTCACTTCGATGGTCACACTCCAGTATTAGAATGGATCTTTAAGGCAAAAAAATTCTTCAATTAACACAATACTCCGGATTTGGAGAGGGTGGAAATAACTACAATGCATTTTGAGAAGGATGTTATTCCATGGTTTCAGATGTTGCAGAAGGAGCATGTCTTCCAGTCTTGGAACGATTTGAAACGTGCCCTGGAGTCACAATTTGGTCCTTCCCCGTTTGATAACCCCATGGCTAATTTGTTCAAATTGACACAAACTGGTACAATTGCTGATTACTACCTGAAATTCATGAGTTTAGCCAATTGATCGGACGAGTTAACATCTGAAGTTCTTTTAAATTGCTTTTTAAGTGGGTTGAATAAAGATATTAGACGAGATGTGGTAGCTCAGAGTCCTCCAAATTTATTGAGAGCTGTTTCACTGGCTAAATTGTTCGAGGAAAAAAATGTCCCTGTGGCTATTGCTCGAAACCCATCACAGGACCATAGATATTCCAATATTACCTTCAATTCTAACCAGAATAATGTTCCCAGACACCCTCCGAAGCCTCCTTATAATTCCCAGCCTCTACCTCCATTATTACCCACCCCTTCAGGACCTCCTTTTAGAAATTCAAATGTGAAGAAAATCAGTCCTGCGGAAATGCAATTACGTCACGAGAAGGGCCTTTGTTATTTTTGTGATAAGAAATTTTCTTTCAATCATAAGTGTCCCAACAGACAATATTTAATGTTACAAATGGAAGAGGATGAAAAGGAGTTAGAACCAGTGCAACCAGAAATGGACTCTCTTAATATTACAACTAGAGTTGTGGACACTGAGGAGGCATTGCATTTTTCCTTCAAGGCTTTGAATGGAGGAGCAGAAGTTGGTACCATCCGTTTTGTTGCACACATTGGTTCTTTGTCTGTCTAGGTTTTGGTTGATGGAGGTAGCTCTGATAATTTCCCTTAACCAAGAATTGCTAAGTTCTTGAAATTACCTGTCGAACCAGCTCCTATGTTCAGAGTTATGGTGGGGAATGGTAATTACATGGTTGTTGAAGGCTTGGTTAGTGAGTTAACTATTCGGGCACGGGGAGTCAAATTTCAATTACCAGCTTTTTTACTACCAGTTTCTGGAGCTGACTTAGTTCTTGGTGCTAGCTGGTTAAAATCAATCGGGCCATACATTGTTGATTACTCTTCATTACAGTTGAAGATCTTATACAATGACAAGTTTGTCACATTACAAGGTGATCATACAATTTTGCCTACTCCTGCACAATGCCACCATATAAAGAGACTTGTCCATACCAAATCCATTGCGAAAATTTTTAGTATGCAACTCATTGAACCGACTTCTCAGCAATTTCCAGAGCTAGAACTCCCTAAGGATATGGAACCTGAATTGGTTCTATTGCTACACACATATGCTGCGGTGTTTGGAAATCCTACGTCCTTACCTCCTCCTAGGACACATGACCACTCCATTCCTTTGGTATAAGGTTCTCAACCAATTAAAGTTAGAGCCTATCGATATCCTCACAGTCAGAAGGAGGAAATTGAGAAGTTAGTGGTCGGTCTGTTGTAAGAAGGAGTGGTGCAACCCAATACTAGTCCTTTCTCTTTTCCAATCCTCTTGGTCAAAAAGAAAGATGGATCTTGGAGGGTTGTACTGATTACAGAGCTCTTAATGCTATTACCACCAAAGACACCTTTCCTATACCTACGGTTGATGAGTTGATAGATGAGGTCTTTGGTGTTTGTTTTTTTTCAAAGCTTGACTTGCGATCTGGTTATCACCAGATATTGCTTAAACCGAAATATAGGCATAAAACATCTTTTCAGACTCATCATGGTCATTTTGAATGGCTAGTCATGCCATTTGGATTGACCACTGCTCCCGCCACATTCCAGAGTTTGATGAATGAAGTTTTTAAGGATGTTTTGAGAAAATTTGTGTTGGTATTTTTTGATGATATATTAATCTACAGTGCTACATGGAAGGACCATCTAGCTCATTTGGAATTTCTACTGCAAACATTACAACAACACCAACTTTATGCTAAATTTTCTAAATGTTCCTTTGGTGTCAGGGAAATTGATTATTTGGGACATACCTTAACTGTAGCAGGGATTGCTATGGAAACTAGCAAGTTAGAAGTTGCTAAAGAATTCCTCAACCTACCACACTGAAACAATTAAGAGGATTCTTGGGTCTTATTGGGTACTATAGACGGTTTGTTAAAAATTATGCCTTTATTGTATCCCCTCTAACTGAGTTGCTTAAAAAGGACTCTTTTAAATGGACTGCATCAGCCACTAATACTTTTATGAAATTAAAGGAGGCCCTTACTTCAGCACCTGTACTGGCAGTGCCCAATTTCAAGGAAGAGTTTATTCTGGAAACCGATGCTTCCGACTTGGGAATAGGGGCAGTTTTGAGTCAGAATTCCCATCCTATTGCATATGTTTCAAAAAAGCTGTCAACACGGATACAGAAGCAGTCGATGTATACTAAAGAGTTTTATGCTATTATTGAAGCTCTTGCAAAGTTCAGACACTATCTCCTAGGCCACAAATTCATTATCAAAACTGACCAAAAGAGTCTTAAGGAGTTGTTGGAGCAGACTCTGCAAACACCGGAGCAACAACAGTGGTTACCTAAATTTTTGGGTTATGATTTTAAGATTCAGTACAAGCCTGACAAGGATAACATTCCAGCAGATGCCTTATCAAGAAGTTTTCACTTGGCCTGGTCTGAACCTCGAAGTGGGTGGTTAACTAAAGTAGTTGAGTTGATGCCCAAAGATGAATGGTTGAGTTCTCTGTATCAACAACATTTAAATAATGAAATCCTTGACGTAGATTATACTGTCAAAGATGGCTTGTTATTATGGAAAGGTAGATTGATGATTCCTAATGACTTGGCTCTCAAACAGGCCATTTTACATGAGTTTCATAGTACGAAGATAGGTGGACATGCGAGAGTAACTCAAACTATGGCTAGGGTCAGTCAACAGTTCTTTTGGCCGAAGATGCAGGCAAATGTCAGAGATTTTGTCCAAAAATGTAATGTTTGCCAACAAGCCAAGGTTGATCAAACACTTCCTTCAGGGTTGTTACACCCTCTTTCTATTCCTTAACAGATTTGGGAGGATATCAGTATGGATATCATAACTCAATTACCTAGCTCTAATGGGTTTTCTATAATTATGGTGGTGGTAGACCGATTGTCTAAGTTCAGTTACTTTATTCCTCTCAAAGCATATTTTAATAGTAGGACAGTTGCTGATGCTTTCATCCAACAGGTGGTCAAGATCCATGGTTTCCCTAAGATTGTGGTGTCGGATAGGGATAGAGTATTCATCAGTGCATTTTGGTAACAACTCTTCAAGGCTCAAGGTACAGCGCTGGCTATGACTTCTGCATATCATCCTCAATCCGATGGCCAAACGGAGGCTTTACATAAGACCTTGGAAATGTACTTAAGATGTTTTGTGTATGACAATCCAAAGTCTTGGCATTCTATGATTCCTTGGGCACAATTTTGGTATAATTCGGCTTATCATCATAGTATTCATATGACGCCTTTTAAGGTTGTATTTGGGAGAGATCCTCCAAGCATTGTTCCTTATGTTAAAGATTTGAAGGATCCCGTCTCTCTTCTTCAAGACACTTTAACAGCTCGTGACCAACTAATTCATGAGCTTAAATTCAATTTGGAAAAGGCTCAGAATTACATGAAAGGACAGGCTGATAAGAAGAGGAAGGAGGTATATTTTGAAGTGGGGGACTTGGTATTGGTTAAGTTACAACCCCATCGTCAACATTCAGTGGTTTTGAGGAAGAATCATAAATTGGGGTTGCGTTTTTTTGGCCCATTTGAGATCATTCAGAAGATTGGTGATGTTGCATACAAGTTGAAATTGCCTGCCACTGCTAGAATTCATCCCGTATTTCATGTGTCTTTGTTGAAGAAATTCCATGGCACTCCAGTTGATCAATACTTTCCTTCGCCATTGACTACTTCAGAATTTGGACAGACCTTGCAACCTGAGAAGATTTTGGATTCAAGATTAATTGTTCGTGGTGCGAACCAAATTCCTCAGGTGTTGGTTCAGTGGGAGTCAACCAAACCAGAATTGGAAACTTGGGAAGATGCTCTACTGCTGCAACAATCTTATTCATCCCTCACCCTTGAGGACAAGGGTGTTTTAAAAGGGAAGGGTATTGTAACACGTGAGTTGATTGATGGGAGTGAACGACAGGTTGTTATGAATGAAGGACAAGTGGAACGTGATCAGGGACACGTGAAACTTGACCAGTAGGAGGTGGAGAGCAAACGCAACACTAGGATTCGTAAGAAAAATTCCCTTCTAAAAGGATTTGCGCGTTAGTTGGGAAGCATATGGAATGTGGCAAGTATCTCTCTGAACTCTCTCTCTTCCAGAAATTTCCTCACCGCCCTTTCTGCTCTCTGACCTTACCCCTTTTCTGTGCAGGACGATCCTCTGTTTATGCAACAGATAGTATTTTTTTTTGGGATTCTATTTTATTACATTTCCTTTACAGAATCCTGAAACTTCTTTTTATATTGTTGTTGACAGAGACATTAATTCATTTAAATAAGATTCATTCCACTCATATTTTTCCTATCATATTACTGCATCATTACTGTTACAATCATGATATTCCTTAATATCATATATTTACAACATGTTTTATATATCAAGTAAAGTATCACATTATTGTTATTTTTTCGCTAATTATCATTTATGCGATAAGTTGTTCTATTTGTTGGTATTATTTGATATTATCAATTTTTACAACAAACATCCTAGGACCTAGAAACCCTATAAATACACATGGTATTGTATTAGAAATTACACACAATTCTCTCTTACTTACTCATACACCCATATAAACCTTAAATCTCTTTTAGTGACCCAAGTATCAGAGAATCTTTTACAAGTATATATTTTCCTTTTGAACCACAAAAGATTTTATTCCAATCATAAAAAACATTCAAGATCAAGTCACCGTTAAAATCTTGTCATCTGTCCAAAAATTCACCCTCCAAAATCTACACTCTAAATTTTGATAGAAACACGTGTAAATCAAGTTACTTGTATATATGCGTTTTTTTATGTAATTATGTTAATAATACTTGTGATTTCTAATTTGATTAGGTTAATAATATCACATATAGAATACATTATCTCACAACATTCCTTTTCAAATACAAGTAAAAAAAACATGCTTTACTTTTTGTGATTATATTATACAAAATCTATTTATTACTTGAATTAGAACGATTTGATGCGATTAATGTTCTATTTTTAATTAAAATAAGGATTTTAAAATACTTATTTAAAGAATGGCAAAATAAAATAAATATACCCAATTCAAAAGTTACAAACACGCAAAATATAAATCCAAAAGAAAACTATGAACAAGTAAATATTGAAGTTTTGAAGAGTACACATTAAGAGTAACTATGCTGACCATCAGAACTAAAATATTAAAAGTGTAAATTACAATAAAATTAAATAACATAAAAGTAAATTATAAGATATTAGATGAAAAAGACTAAATTACAATAAAAGTAAATAACATAAAAATAAACGATAAGTGATAAGATGAAAATATATTACAGAAGATCAAATAAAATATTGAAAAATGAAATGTGAATGTTTCTTGATTATCTGTGTGTTATCTCCATTATTAAATATTAGAATTGTTTTAATAATATTTAAATTTTTGTTATAAAAAAGTTTGTAACGAATAACCAAAAATTTTCAATAGTTAATCCTATAAAAAAAATTATGATAATAACACAAAACGTACAGTTATTGAGAGGTTGATCATTCTGGTAGTGAGTGTCGAAGTCCCTTACGTGTTTTAAAATTTTTTAATTTAGATTGGTATATAATGGAATCGATGAAAATTAAATTATGTAATTTATATATTTTTAACAAAAGTATAATATTTAATGTTAATAAAGGATAAAAATATAAGAAATAAAAATATATATTAAGATATTTTTATTTTACTTTTCGTATTTATTCTCACATATTTTCTTTTGTTTCTAATAAAAAAGAAAGAAAATTAAACACAAATTCATTATTTATGTTCTCATCTGTCATTTGTACTCTTTTATTTTTGAAGAAAAAAAATTGTTGCTCTTTTGTACCACTTGATAATGAAATATTAATTTAATAGTTAGTATTTTTTTTTTTTATCTCATGAACTTTTTTTTATATCCATTTTTTCGGGAATATAGAAAAAAAAAAGTTATGTACATGTGTTTTTTCATAACTGTGGTTTTAACTGTGACGTGATTATTATATTTTTTTTAGTAATTATGTTTCTCAATTTTTTATTAGATTATGATAAATTATTAATTTTTTTTCTTCAACTTTGTATTTCTTTTAAATAGGTATATTGATGGAAAATAAAACAGTAAATTTAGTCTTTTAAAAGTGATCAAAGGAAAGCTACATGTAAAGATGAAAAGAAGACAAATTCAATTCAACTTCTTCACATACTTTGAAGCATGATATCAATGATCCAATTGTTCAATTAGATGAGCTCTTTTATAAGATTTGAAAATTTTTTGGTGAGAAGTTTCATATTATAAACATCTTTAAATACGAGAATATCTAATGAGTCAAAAAATGGAATTGGAAGAGCTTAATTGATTAAAATTGGGTCCATATCAAATGCAACTTCAAAAAGTATCTTTTTTTATAAGGACACACATCCAAAGATTTCAATCTAATTTGTTTAATATGTTTCTTTCTTGGATAAAGTATTTCCCGATTAATGAAGCTTATTATTTGACATACAATCTATTTAGTTCAAAGTTAGTGGTCGTTTTGGGTCAAATGTGTTTCCTAAACAAGGTTTTAGATAATAAAAAAAGGTTAATCCAAGAAAAATGTGTATTTCTCAATCACATTGTAGATAGCCCTTTCTTACTGTATAACAATACAGTGAAAGCTTGTGAAGATTGTTGAATTAATCTTTGCACATTAATAACATTATGAATGCTCAAAGTTCAAGTAAATTTGCAAGAATCATTTATGACTCAAAACCTCTATTAATACAATTCGTTGGCTAGCATTTCAAGCTTGTGCATTTAGAGACCACGAGAAAACACCATAGTCACCTAATAGAGGTAACTTTCTTGAGACAATTAAACTTCTAGCATCGTATAGTGGTAAAATGACATTAGTTGTATTAGAAAATGCTCTCTATAATGCAAAGTATAATTCTTATCATATTTAGAAATAAAATGAAGGAACAAAGGACAATCCTTTAGAATATGATGAGAAGTATATTTTGTATTATATGGAGCATTTTCGAACACAATGTGTGCCACTTTATCATTATATGATGCTAGAAGTTTAATCTTCTCAAGAAAGTTACCTTTATTACTTGACTTTTGTGTTTCTTCATGGCCTCAAATTGTACAAGGTTGGAATGCTATCCAACAAATAATTACAATAGAGGTTTTGAGACGTAAATGATTCTTACAAACTTGTTATGAACTTTAAACATTTATAATTTATCAATGTGCATAGATTGATTCAACATTCTTTGCAAGCTTTCATTGCATTGTTATGTGGTGAGCAATAAATATCTCCAATGTGTTTGAGAAATGCACATTTTTCCTACATTAATCTTTTTCCATGATCTAAAACCTTGTTTACTAAACAAATATGACCCAACCAACTTACTTTGAATTAAATAGATAACATGTCAAACAATAAGTTTTCTCATTAATTGAAGATAATCTAGCCAATAATGAAACATTTTAAACCAATTAGATTAAAATAAGTTTTCTCATTAATTGAAGAATACTCTAGCCAATGATGAAACATTTTTAATGAAACATTTTAAACCAATTAGATTAAAATAAGTTTTCTCATTAATTGAAGAACACTCTAGCCAATAATGAAACATTTTAAACCAATTATATTAAAATCTCCTTGGATGTTTCTCCTTATAAAAGGATAGTTTTAAAGTTGTATTTGATATGGACCCATTTTAGATAAGCTCTTTTAATTTCATCTCTTTGATTCAATGATATTATCATATTTGAGGATGTTTTTCTTGGATCACATTCCAAAGAATTAATATAAAACTCCTCGTATGTAATTTTTTTGGATCTTAAGAGCTAGATCCTTTAATTGAACACATTAGTATCATATTTTAGAATATGTGAAGAAGCTAAATATATTTTGTTTTCATCTTAACGGGTAGCTTGCCTATTATTAGAAGTGGGTTTTAGGCCTAACTCAACCCCACAAAACCGGCTTGTAAGGTGAGGTTTGCACCTCACTTATATATATATATATATATATATATTATAATTTGGCCTTATTTCTAGTCGATGTGGGACTTCCAACACATATAGACATCTCGTGCGTGATAGTAGAAATTGGGTGGTCCAATAGCGACTTGACAACGGGTGGAATAGAAACAGAAATGCCCACTTAGAAGTCGCTAGGATAGGCTTTAACCATGCATCTGATACCATATTAGAAGTGGATTTTATGCCTAACTCAACCCCACAAAACCGGCTTGTAAGGTGAGGTTTGCACTTCACTTATATATTATAATTTGACCTTATTTCTAGTCGATGTGAGACTTCCAACACCTATATCATTTCCAAAAATGAACCTATTATTTTATTCTTTATCAATATACATAACTTTTTAAAAAAAAAAAACAAAACAAAACAAAATTTAAGACTAAAATATAGTTTATCATAATTTAATAAAAAAATTGAGAGATACAATTACCAATACAAAAATCTATAATAGTCAAGCCACGATTAAAAACCAGTTAAAAAAAACCCATAGTACATAACTTTTCCTTCTACGTTCATAGAAAATGAATATACAAAAGGCTCATGAGATAAAAAAAAAATTAATAACTACCAAACTATTATTTCATTATCAAGTGAGACACGAGAGAGTGACTTTTTTTCTTCAAGAAAGAAAACATGTAGGAAATTAGAAGAGAAATAATAAGTTTATGTTTAACTTCTTTTTTTCTTTAGAAACAAAAAAAAAAATATGTAAGAGTGAGAGATGAGTATAATATATAAGAAACTCAAAAGAATATACAAGAGAAAATAAAAAATATCTTAATAAATATTTGTTTATTTATATGTGTTTATTATTTATTAACATTAAATGTTATGCTTTGTAAAATAAAAAGCTAGTTAATTTAATTCCTATCAATTCATAATATATACTACATATATTTTAAAAAATGGGAGTCATGACACCCCTTCTACCACAATAATCCATACCTTAACCTTTCTAAAGGATGTATGAGTCAAGAAATAATGGAGTAACTAATTGCAAACTTGATGCAAAGGTTGGTACCACACTTAACTTATCAAATAAATTCACAAATTATTAATTAGTTAAGGTGTGATTTTGACTAATGGTAAAAGTTCACAAACTTCTTTTAGTAGTAGAATGCATTTGAGCAAAATGTAGTTCCTACTTATGTTTGTGTTTGCATAAAAGGTAGTTTGTGCCAATGAACATATACAAAAGGTGGAAACACACACAATTGTAATAAAAGTTTTTCTTTTTCTAAAAATGGTTGGGAACTGATTTTAGAAGGATCAACCATGTACCATGTGGTTATGCATGATGATTTTACTAATGTGGTGGTTGAAGAAATTTGATGTGTCGGTCCTCCAATACCTATCCCATAATAAAAGTTGAACACGTGAGAGAGACAATTGGAACATTCATTGTAAAGTATATAACCTAATTAAGAGAATAATTTTAAAAAATCGTGTATTTTTATGTGTACATACCTTCTAAAATATTATGAAATATCTTCAAGATATATACTCTTAATATTTTATGATATAATAACTTATTTTTATATTCTATTATATCTCCAAGACATTATGATATAATAATTTATTATTATTATTATTATTATTATTATATATATATATATATATATATATATATATATATATTTAAAGTATTATATAATAATTGAATATCCAACGTTTGTAAGATATAATATATTATTATTCAAGTAACAAAACTTGTTTAATATATCTATCTATTCACTTTTAATCTTGAAAACCTCTAAATATAACGTTCAACCATAAGAAGAATAAGGACTTATATATAATACTTAATGGTTGATACTCAACTATGAGACTAAACACTCGTATTTATATCTCTTAGTTATTATTACTTTAATACATATTCTTACTATATTTTATTGACTAAAGTATTTTTGTAGATAAATATTTTTTTTTTGCCTTCAAAACTTAGAGCTTTGCCTTAGTAAACAATAACTTAATTCTTAAAAGCCTCATACTTAACCATAATTAACCTCAAAGACATCTCGATCACATTCCTAAAGAACATTTGGCGTCCATCGCAGTGCGTGGGTAAAACTATTCTTAGACCACTAGTCTTATGGTAATGTACTACAAGTGGATTTTGGATTCCTTATGGAAGATTCTTCTGACAAGGTTATAATGAGACACATTTCATAAATAAAATATTCCCTTTCAAGTAATTGGTCTGTTACTCTTAAACACTTGATTGTCTTATATACTACTTTAGCCAAAAGGCTTTGAAATTATTATATAAATATCAAGTTTAAGATCACTCAAAATTGAGCGGTTGAAAAACATCAAACAATAATATACAAAATGATTTGGTCTGAGATTGCTTAGGAATAAACAATCAAAACACAATAATCATACATGATAAACATGATAAGCGACACAAAAAAGATCATATATTAAAAATCCCATCAATTCCATAAGTGTTCTTATATTCAATAAATGAGTTACATATAATTGTTACACTTTAATCAAATCGTTCCACTCACTAAAGGTAATGTGAAACTTATTTTGCCTCCACAAAATAATCGAGCTCAATGTGCTGTGGAATTAATTGGTGCAAATACAATTGACTGGGATAATTCTAATGATGACTACAATAAGAGAATACAAGTTTCTCATTACGAGTTATAGTGAAATCAATAATCAATACTAATTTCGGCACGTGCATCAACTCCTCACAATACTTGAACTCAACCAAACCAAACACCATAACCACCTTTACATGTGCTCTCCTTATATCTAAAACTCCCATTTCACAACCCTTGTCACTAGAAAAAAACCAAAAATGCATCATCCTTTGCCTATCTCCAAACCAAAGCATCAAAAGCCATTTTCTTTAACACACAATATACTAGTTCAACCAACTCACTCATCCCAACCTCAATGGAACCAAATTTCAAAAGAAGATTAAATTTGATTTCAAATCCTTCCTCTAAGAAAAACAATAATATCACTACCTCAATTATTGGAAACAAAGCTTCCTCCTTTATGGTCCCTTCAACATCGAAGAATTGAGCTTCATCGTTCTCCTACAACATGTTTGACATCGACCTAAATAAAATCTCGAGTGACTCATATATGAAATTACTCCTACATGCGACATCGAGATTGGTGGTAGTGATTAAGGACCCAGATCAAGAATAAGTGTTTTTGGGGATACTGAACTTCATTGATAAATTTATCAACTCATGGTTCATGGAGGAAAGGATGATGGTGTCTAAGACCATCATTTTATAACTTTTCAGTGTTTAAGACATTGGTGAATAATTACCTTGACCATAAACACTCACACAAAACAAGTCTACTACTTTAAAGAAAGTATACATAAGCTCGGATGGAAAAACATATGAGAATTATTTCAAAATCATTAAGAACAATACATAAACTCTGATAAATTTTCATTCATGAACTAATTTATAAGCATACGAGCAATGCATAAGTGCAAATGAAAAGCCATCCAAAAATTATTTTAAAAGCATTAAAAGCAATACATAAACTTGGATGAAAAGTCATTCCATAATTATTTCATAAGCTCAAATAAAAGTCCATTTGGAGGATTATTTTAAAAGGATTTGAAGTAATGTATAAGCTCAAGTGAAAAGTCATTAAAAACTATTTCAAAAGCATTAAAAATAATGCAAAAGCTCAGATGAAAAGTCATTTGAGAACTATTTCAAAAGCGTTATGAAGAATACATAATTTCAGATGAAAAACCATCCAATAACTATTTCAAAAACGTTAAAAGTAACACAACCTGGAATAAAAAGTTATATCTATGCGTCTAACCGCAATGCATAAGTCTAAATAGAAACATATTTGAGGACTACTTAGAATAGTCACACATCCACATGTTACACATTTGGTAATTGATTATCATAAAGAGATGTGTATTCTTCTTTTCTTAGTTCAAATTTTTTTCCCTTTAATTGAGTTTTTTTACTGAACAATAATTTAACGCGACACATTCTTCTAAGCTTGAACAATAATTTAATGCGACACATTCTTCTAAGCTTGAAGGCACTTGACATACAATTAATAGAGGATGATAAACCTCATTTATCCATCAATACATTCCACATGTACCTATTTTTGACTTATGAGATAGGAGCTTATGTACATACTATCAATATACTATAAAATATTTTCAAGATATTTACAATTAATATCTTATGATATAATAATTTATTATAAAATTCTATTATGTCTTTAAGATATTATAATATAATAATTGATAGTCTAATATCTTTAAGGAAAATGATATTTTAACACAATTTTTTGACACCATTTTGACACTGCACACGTGTCAAAATGTGGTGGACGATTTCAAATTAAAAAAACAAACTTTGGTTTTTCTCTTCCAAATATACTCCTGCCTCAACTTTTTTAATTTGAAATCGTCCAATCACATTTTGACACGTGTGCAGTGTCAAAATGGTGTCAAAAAATTGTGTTAAAATATCATTTTCCTATCTTTAAAATATTATATAATAATTGAATATTCAATCTCTTCAATATATAATATTTTATTATTCAAGTTATAAATTTTTTTAATATATTTATTTGGAAGTCTATAAATATAACATCATACTACAAGGTGTAAGGACTCCTCTATGATGCTCAATGGTTAATACAAATCTTTATTTTTTGAACATAGAAAAATCTTTTACAAATAATTTCTTTTTATTTGTTTTCAAAATTTAGGTGGACGCAATACTTAACCTTTGAAAGTCCGATAATTTATCTTAGAGACATCTCATATAACCACTCATTCAGAAGTTAAATAACTAATTATCATAAAAAAATTGCGTGGTAAGCAGTGACGAAGGTTTATAAGAGGCTTTAGTCCCAAATTCTTTTAAGATATATAAATTAATATGTAAAAAACAATAATTTATTTTAATTTTAATATATTTTGTGTAGGTGACTCCACAAAAGTTTTGCATATTTGTTTTGGTACCAAAGATGTGCTGGTTGTAAGAAATATATATTCCAGGAGGTTAAATCCTCCCACTAACTTCCATAACTTTGTGAATTTATCCTTCATGGTTGTAACAAAGCCAAACCTTGTGTCATGTAGCTAAATCACAAGTGCATCATTATATTTAATAATTTTTTTAACAACTTTTTTTATAATAATTTATGTGACAGATTGTGATTTGTCTGTTTTAAATATACGGATTAATAAAATATTGATATCAAATCTTCTTGTAAACAGGTTAAGAAAAGTTGTTAAAATATTATGAAGTACGTTATGAGCTTCCAAAAGTATAAATAATGATACTTAGACAATCTTTTTTTGATAATATTTGAATATCATTTACGTGTTATTCTGTTATTGGTTTAAAATTATTTTACAATCAATAATAATAATCATAACTATCATGATGGACCAATCACAATAACACGTAAATGATGGAAAAAAAAAACTAAAATTTGTTTTTTTAATTTGAAATCGTCCAACCACATTTTAACACGTTGCAGTGTCAAAATGGTGTATTAAAATTTTATTTTCCAAAATATATTATCTAAATATCATTTTCGAGTCATGAGATTGCTCAGGCTAAAACTTTGACTACTTGACAACTCAACCACCATCTCCGAACTATAAAGTCAACTAAGTATTTTATAATTATTTTTTTACCTCCTTTTTTATTGATCCATTTTAAAGAAAATGAATGTTCCTTTGAGTGACATAGCATCCAATACCACGAAATTTCCATCGCTGAAACATGAACACATGATACACCGTACTATGCTCTTGTGGATTCAAATTCCCTTGTTTTGCGTGTATCTTCATTTTCATCTTCATCTTCTTCTTCTTCTTCCACACAAGTGGAATGGGAATAGAGATTCTGGAGCCTAACACATGCATCAGGGGTTGCTGCACCAGCCCCTCTATTCCCCTTCATCTTCCTCCAGCTTCTTATACTGTCCTCTCTCCTATTGCTCGAGGTAAACCGACCTAAACCCTTCTCCAATTTTCATCCTTTTCATTTGTTTTTGGCTTCCCAATTTTTAATATTTATTCAAGTGTCTTTCTTGGTAGTTTTAATATTCATATTGTATCTTTGGTTGGTGATGGTAACTGTAGGGGCTGAGAGTGTTGTTTATGAAGGGACTTTGGATGGCATGAGGGTTGCTGTGAAGAAACCCATCTTGTCAACTTCAGAAGACATTAATAAGTTTCATAAAGAATTGCAATTGCTGTGGTATCTATCTCTATATCACCTCAATTTTCTCTCCTTTAATGTGGTATAAATCTTTATTTTCACATTATCAATTGAGATCTACTGTTTTCTTTAACGTTTTGATAGGCTGAAGGGTAATTTATCTAAGTCTTTTGAGTTTATGATTCATTGTTTTCTTTTTAAATTATGTAGCAAGTTAGATCACCCCGGAATAGCGACATTGATTGCGGCCCATGCAAAACCGCCCAATTACATGTTTTTCTTCAAGTTATATGAATCTCAGAATCTTGCACAGAAGCTGCATGTAGAAGAGTGGATACCAACACTTAATGATGCACTAATGATGGCAATGCAATTAGGTATAGTTGTTATTTTGTCTATATTGATTGATAACTACTTGGCCAGGGTATGTTTTTCCTATCATATTGTGGGAAAGAAACTGTAGCCATTGTTTCACTTGTTTAGTCAAACTGAGGTGTGTATAATTTGGGACGTATGACAGAATTGAAGAGTATAAACATTGTGATCTGCTTAAATGGGTACATGTTTTATCCTAAACCAAGAAATTGGCTTTCTTGGACTATAAACCAAAGCACATCTACATACAGAAGGCCTAGAACATTTTCACAAACTATTCTATTCATTTCAACCATCTTAAACTACTGTACATAATGTTATACTCGGCTATAATAGTTGGTCGTGTCGTGTGGGGTTTCAACAAGTTTTACTTTAGTAAGAGGGCTTAACACAAATTTCTCCTTTATCTGCCGGGGTTGGGACTGGCTATGAGACATGCAGAGTAAGATTATTATTACATTTGTAAAATAATTTTCAATATTATTTCAGCAATTTTATTTGGTTTTCTAGGTATTACGGACTATTTCATGTTGAAATTATCAAGTATTCCAAAAATCAACTATGGATTCTTTTCCTTCAATTTTGTAACCATTCATTTTACTCCACTTCAATTATATAGGTAAATTTTGGAAATTAAGTATATAAAGTGATTGACAATTTTGTCCAAAAGAAAAAGAAAATAAGAGTGTTTGACAAATTTTCCCCCTTTAATTCCTTCAACTTCCTTTCTCCAGCAAAGGCTTTGCAATATCTGCATAACCTCGGGATTGTGCATAGAGATGTGAAACCGGCAAATATTCTTGTAATTGTCTCCCAAATCTTTTGTTCTTTTGATTGTTTGAAACTGTCTTTAGTATTTGATACATTGTTCTTAATCTATATATCACCAGACTAATCTTGTGAATCCGCAATGCAGCTTGACAAAAGTCTTTGTCCACACCTCACAGATTTTGGTTTGGCAGAATACAAGAATGATCTAAAGGGAGTTTCCATTCAGAATTGGAAGTCTTCTGGAAAGCCTACTGGTGGTTTCCACAAAAAGAATATGGTTGGAACAGTCATTTACATGGCACCTGAAATATTAAGAAAGGAGTTACATACAGAAAAATCTGATGTATACAGTTTTGGGATATCAATCAAGTAAGAAGATGGGATTTGTTCTCTTTCTTTCATTTTTGTTATGGTTCTGTAAGGAATGTATTGCCATCATATATCTAATGCCGTTAGTTATATACCATATGAGGAATCAGTTGCAACTATTTTTCTCTTGATGCAATGTGCTATTTTTGTTGTTTGAGTTGGTTAGATCGGTTTCAAGTTTGAACTTTGAACATGCAAAGTTGCACTTGCAATCTACCAACATATCTTTTATCTGTCTTTTGTTGTGAAAACGTGGACAGTCAAGCCAATTGTGGATGGACTATCATCCATCTCTTTTGTTTCTTAATTTGTCCAATAGAGATGTTCATGTAAACAGTAACATTTACAGGGCATATCTTCATTTGGAAATTGTGATTGCCTGTCAACCTTAGATATGTTAGGCAGCTTGATCTATTAACTCTTTTTTGCAACTAATGCTTACCATACACACTGGTCATTCCTTTCATCACAAGCTGGTGGTTCAATGCTGTTATAGTATGAGTATGGTGGGACCAGGAAGAATAAAAAGTAAACTCCATGCTCATTTAGAGGAAGAAAAAGGAAGACGAGTAAGGCAAAGCAATTGGAATAATTAGAGAATTTGGTAGCTTGTAAACAACTTAAGTTGGTTAACTGGTTCAAGTTGTCAGGTGCAGGGACCTAGGTAAATAGTAAATGATTAGTTTCCATTCAAAGTTCCTGATTTCAGAACTGAGCAGTGGCTCTTTATTGAAGGGGAAGCCATTGGAAGCATAGTTATCTCCTTTGGTATCTGTCATTCAATCAACCATTACATAACCGTTCTTTGTCTTTCTTCACACTAGATTTGTTCTCATGGGTTTTAACAAAGCTTGCATAAATAAAATCTTCAATCAAATTTTTGCCTTTTGATTTAAATTTTTTTATTGGACTTACTGCAGCGAACTCCTCACTGGTGTTGTGCCATATACAGATCTTCGTACAGAAGCTCAAGTAAGTCTATCTATCTTATGTGTGGTTTGAACTTTTTTCTTGTTGTTAGAGTATTACAAGTTCTATAATGAGGTAAAGTATGTATGCTATATTTGTTTCTAGACATGATTTTTTATAACCCTTTACTGTTTTGAATGTTGTTTAATCTCAGTGACCATTATTGATGGAACTCACGTACATCATCGAGGAGTATATAATATATAGTCAAAATTGATATCTTACCTATAGGATTGGAAGGGTTAGAGCAATACCAAAATATTGTAATCATAACGAAAATCCTACCTCAAGTGCAAAAGTGTAGCCACAAATCAGAAAAATAAGAAAAAATAACCTTAAATTACCAACAGCCACAGACTAAGTCAACAATGTAGAACCTGAGCCAAAGGCACCATTAGAGCTCCTTCCAACACTTGTAGAACCTGAACCTCCATTAGCCTCCCTAGCTGCTCCTTTACCACTTAAAGACGAGCAGCTAAACAGGAAGAAGTGAAATTCAGCAGAGATTTGAAAATTGAACCAAATGTCCCAAACAGTGCAGCAACCAAACCAAAGCAAGAGTCACAAGCAAAGAAACCAAGTATCAAACCCAAAAGCAGAAAAACACTAAGCTAAGGTGCGGAGAAGTGTGAAGTGCCAAACTTAGCAAAAGAGTCAAGGAGAGGTTTGGTACTTTTCTTTTCAGAGAAGTATATAAAAATGGATAACTGCCAAAATAAATTAGTTTAGGTCTTCTGCTGAGAATAATAGGAATTTTAGAAAAAAATAGGAATGACTAAATTCAATGATAATATTGTAGTCTCTTTGATTCTATATTCTGAAAAGTAAAGGTTAGGACAAGAAAAAGTGGCTCAGCTCAATGATAGGTGTCAAAAACCGTGATTTGTGCAGTAGTAATTGACATGGAGTAATTTTAGGATGTCTTTATATTTGATGTGCTGTATTCATGCAACAGTTGTGTGCTATTTTTATTAGGAGCATTTATGTTTAATTAATCTTGTAATCATAGGGATCTGTTTCTTAGAATTAGCAGTCTGCATTTCCTAAAATATGCAGCTGACCCATGTATGTTTGTAGAGGTTAATAACCTCATAATATCCTATTTCTTCTAAATTTCAGATGGTATCAGAGCTCCCGATCCCTGGGAGTCTCTGACCGTGCCGTCAAACCTAAACTGCAGCCTTCATTGCTGCGCGACCTATAACCTAAATCGCAGCCTTCATTGTTGCACTACCTTTAAGTCTTGGTGCTAGCCTTCATTGCAGCAGACCTCTCTACCTTAATCTCACCTTGTTATGGCTGAAGTCGTGAATCTGGCAACTGGGGACAGCCCTCAAACCACTGTGACGGTGGCTGGCGGTGAACGGCAGCCGGCGGCCGGCGACGGAGGATGGCCGGCGGCGGTGAGCGGTGGCGGGCGGCGAACTATGGGCTGTACAGATGCTACGAGACAGAAACCAGAGCGGGATCGACCCGTCTGATACCAACTTGAGAATTAAA
>NC_028358.1:5542433-5647327 GCF_000741045.1 Vigna radiata var. radiata
CGATATAATCATGATAATTAGAGTAACCTAGACACAATATAATCATGATAATTAGAGTAACCCTAGACACAATATAATCATGATAATTAGAGTAACCCTAGACACAATATAATCATGATAATTAGATTAACCCTAGACACAATATAATCATGATAAATAGGATAAATATCCTAACACAAACAAAGAAGAAGTTCACAATAGTCAAAACACTAAATGTTGCATAGGAACACTAAATATAGAATAAAAGGTGTCCACTAGACAAGTTTGTTAGACAAACTGAGACTCAAGAGATGACAACAAATGAAAGAAATAAAATAAAACAACATAAGAGCTAAAAACATCTCATTCACAAATATAAATAACAAAACACTAGAAATCCATAGAATGTTTCGACAAGAAAAGCTACAACACAAATAGGTAAACAAGGGTTAAAGAAAACTACTGGAAACAAAGGGTTTTGTAAGAAGCATCCTTAAACGACCTCTTCAGGAAACACAAACGTTCGACAAGCCTCACTAAACGATGATCAAACTAATTCTAGGCATGCTGAAAAATATTAGATGCACCACCAAACGTGTCAAAAAATCCAAAAACTCATATCAAATGAGAATTGTGCCAAACAAGACGCACCACCAAACGTGTCAAAAAGAGTCTTACAGAACTAAACGATAATATTCTCTCAATATGCCGCAATTGATAAAAGTGTCAAACGATGAAGACATTCTAAAAAGTCCCAAATGATGTAATGGAAAACATCGTATTAAACAGGTCTGTTAGAAAAACCTAAATGGTTTACCCGAACTAATAACTCTCACCATAAAATGATGAGTTCAGTAAACACACCAAAAGAACAAAACTTGCTTCAAAACACATGATAAAAGACATTTCACTAAACGCACTCTTGAAAATAATAAGTATCTACCAAACAAACTCAACTAGACGGTGTATCAGGTGGATACTAGGAGCGTATAGGGATACCAGGAATGGTAAAGAATACTGCATAACAAGGAGTGGGTGAAACTCAGTCAAGGTCACAGTAACAAGTGGTTATTGGTGTACAACGGCAAGCAGGAGTGGGTTAAACTCAACTAGACAGTGTATCAAGAGGATACTAGGAGCATCTAAGGATACTAGGAGTGGTGAAGAATACTGCACAACTAGGAGTGGGTGAAACTCAACTAGTTAGGATAACGTGGTTACTTGGTATGACTAGGAATACCAGGAGTGGTTAGAATACTCAAATGTTTTTCATTGAATATTTAATAAAACTCTTTAAGTTATCTTAGAAGAGAAATGGACGTAGCTCTATTTGAGTGAACTAGTATAAGGCCCTTGTTACAAACAATCTTGTCATATGGAAAGCGATGTCTCATCACACACACACACACGTTGAACATAAGCTAAGTCTAATGAAGATTCATTCCTCACATGACACTAGGAGAGTGAATTGAAATGTACTCAACTGAGTAGCATTTATGAAGAAAGCGCTAACAACACATGAGGATCATCCAAATCATAATCTATATATCAGCCTCGAAAAAATGTGGTAAAACACTATTCAACCTCCCTTCTAGTGTTTTCCCGCAACTTCAGAGATGATTAGAAGATGTGAAACATTGATAGCCTGGAAGATGAATCTATGATGTCTTGGAGGAAATTAATGGAGATGAAGTTATTGCAAAAGTTGTATTGTTGTTCTTCTTTCTCTATTTTTTTTTTTATCTCTGTGCTTTTTTCTGGATTAAATTTTATGTTGTGTTCTATTTTGCATCAAAAAACGTATCAGTGAAAGGAATAGTGATTTGGGAGAGAGTAAGAAATGGAAGGTAAGGTGGCTGGCTTGAGGTTCTAGAAAAAAATTGGAGAGGGAAGGTGTTATGTTGGTGATGGTGGGTGGAAGAAGAAAGGGGCTTTCTGATGTGTGTGGGTCTTTTGGGTCTTTCACCTACATCTTTTAAATATTGTTATCAAACAAAATTCCATGTCAGAAAAAAATATCGTGCTACGTCTGCATTCCTTGCCAAATAAGCATGCATAATCACGCAATCGTTAATGATTTTAATGGTGTCAACAAAAAAGGAGTTGATTGAAGTGTTTTAACAAATTTTGGGATACAATTGAAACAAAAAGCTATGTGGGGACCAACTTGAAACTTTCCAACCAAAGTGGGTACTAAGCGAGTAATTAAGCCTAAAATTTACTTTATAAGATGATATAAGAGTGTACCCTAGCAAGGTTTGTTGGGTCTATCATGCCTCCCTCTACCATGCTCAATGTCCTTGGAGGGTTTATGTTAGAAATCCTTTGTTGACTAGAGATGTGGTCAAATTATAACATATAAGTTAGTGTTAATCTCATCTTACCAAGTCAGTTTAATGATATTGAGTTAGGCACAAAGTCTACTTTCTAAAATAATTGACAATTATGTCACAAAAAATAATAAATATCATATAGTTGTTAAGAGAGTTTTCTTTGCAACAGGGAAACTGTTAAAATGGACTTCTAGTCTTAGTAATTATTTTTTTGGAGCTTTGCAGGTTTTGATATTTGAACCTTTTTAGCTAATATTAACTTTTCTTCAAATTCATGATAATAATATAAATTAACGTTTAATGATGACAGGCTCACACAGTGCTTGAGATGAACTATACCGAACAGCAACTAACAGCAGCTGTTGTTTCTCATGGATTACGACCCGTACTTGCTACTGAGGACTTGGGTATACCATCCAGATTATTATCAATGATAAACAAATGCTGGGATGGAAATCCTAATGACAGACCCACTTTTGATGAAATAGTCAAGGAACTTGATTTGATTTTGGAGCACTGCAAATTAAAGAAGGAAGAAGATATTTATGTCAGACCTGTTAACTTGCATGTTGATCAACCTGTGGACAACACTGAACACCTTCAGGCTTATCAAGAGAGTTTTAGTTGGTCCACACGTGGTGAACTTTTGACTGCCACTAGTGCAAATAATTCTAGTTTGATAACTAGGCGTGAGTTTTATGACAAGGCTTCTGTATACCACCCAATACTGTCTTGGGGATCTTATGCTACCTGTGGAAGAAGGGAGACTATGGAGGATACACATTTCATTCTGCCCCGTATTTGTGATGAGAAGGATGTCTATGCTTTTGGCATCTTTGATGGCCATAGGGGTATGTATATTGTATTAGTGATTTATCAAATATCTTCATTTTGTTTGATGCTAATTTAAGAGAAAGTAAATTATAATTACTACTAGAGCTTGAAAATAATTTATTATTTATCCCATTTATGAGGAGACATTCTTTATGCTATGCTTGTGCTATGCTAAGTTTTTATCACGTAATTTGATAAATATGTTGAACTCAGAGATGACATTAATGACCATTTCATGGTAATATTATTGCTTAAGAAGATTGTTACTTATGCAGGTGCAGCTGCTGCTGAGTTTTCTTCTAGAGCTGTACCAGCCGTTTTGCAGACTTCAGGTTTTATGGGCAGGTATATGTCATTCTAGATGACCCGTTTCCCATCCCCATTTGTCTTATTGTTTTGACACTTTAATTCTTTTAATGTCAACACAGTCCTGAAAATGCACTAGTGGAAGCATTCATTAGGACAGACGCTGCCTTCAGAAAAGAGCTTGATTCTTATCGCAAATCCAACAGATGTATCCAGAAAGATTGGCATCCAGGATGTACAGCCATTGCTGCTCTTATAGTCAGAAACAAGCTATTTGTTGCTAACGTAGGTGATTGCAGGGCAATCATATGTCGTGCTGGTAATCCAATTTCCTTAAGTAAGGTGAGCTGAAAATTACTGTTGTTATAGCTAGTGCTTAGAGGGTGTTTGATGAGCATATATAATCTGGCTTCCTGTAATCTCTATTTAACACATTTCATTAAGTTTCTTGGTAAAGCGAATCTTTTGTGCTTATTCCAATAAGTGTCATGATCAAATTTATATCCTAAGCACTCATGTCGGATAAAAGCTTAATGAATAAACCCACTCTTCATATATTTCCATTTCGATTGATCAGAACTTAACATTTAATAGGATCACGTTGCAAGTTGTCCTCAAGAGAGAGAACGTGTTATTCGTCAAGGGGGCCATGTACATTGGCAAGTTGACACTTGGAGGGTTGGTCTTCCTGCACTTCAGGTTTGTTTAAATTGACTGCTATGGTGCATATCATTTATACTTGTCGTTGGTGGTCTGAATGGTGCATAATGACACCAATTAGTTCAATGATGTCTGTCCTTTTTGCCTTCTTTTTTCCCTGCTTCAACTTCTGCCACATAATTGATCGTGTTAACAAAATAACTAACAAGGATATTGATGCCAACCTGAGGTTTTACTATATGTTGTTACAAGTAAAATCGACTTGTTTTTCACACAGGTTACACGTTCTATTGGTGATGATGATCTGAAGCCTGCTGTAACTGCAGAACCTGAGATAACTGAAAATACCTTGTGCCCAGATGACGAGTTTCTGGTAAAGAGCTGTACGCTACATATGTTATTTGCATGAAGTCCATGATGTGCATGGGATCCTTAGATATGTTGAGTTCTCAAAAAATAAGTTGGTAAATAATTAAAAAATGATAATTGCATTGGTAATCTTATCGATTATGGTTTTCGAAAGGGTTTGAAGTATCTTGAAAAAGAAGATGCACTTACGGCCAAAGGTTGAAGGGCATTTGTTAATTAACGATTCTTTTTGTTAAATCTAACTTAAGGGCAAGGCTTGAAAGCTTTCTATACACTTGTTGCATGCATCACTCTCATATTACCCTGGCGTTTATGATACTCTTTTGAATTGAAACAATTTCTGCATTCACGATTCAACTAGTAATGAGTTGTTGATTCAGGTCATGGCTAGTGATGGCCTGTGGGATGTGATAAGCAGTACAGAGGTCATAAATATCATAAAAGATACTGTTAAGGAGCCTGGAATGTGTTCTAAGAGGTTGGCTACTGAAGCAGTGGAACGTGGCAGCAAAGATAACATAACAGTTATAGTTGTTTTCTTACGTCCTGTGTCCACTGCAGAGAGAATTTACTAGCATACCTTCATTTTGAATGCTCACAAATGGTATGTGCTTGTGTATTCATTTATTGAACTAATAAATACGTGTATATGTTCTTCCTTCACCTCCTCTATTTTGGATGATGATTTAGAACTATCTTGCCTTTGAGTTTGGTTATGTTTAGAACTCAGTGATTGGATAATGATTAGATCTCTGAGTCATGCTTTTGGATGAATGATTTAAAATTCTTGTAGCATGCTATACATAATATTTTTATATCTTTTTGTCAACGTAAAAATTCATTTCCTATTGTGGTCAATAAATTTTTGTTGACTAGTTGTATCTTTAGCCAACAAATGTAGAAAAACATAACATATGTTATCTATGTGATAGGAACTAAAATAAAAATCTTCCAATATAAGATAATCCTATATTAAAAGTTTAAAAATAAGCTCAAACAAATATGAAAGTGTTTAGGGCGCCAATATGAAAACAAATGTATATTTTGTAAAGATTGAGAAAGCATTTTTTATTGTGTAGATTAGTTAGTTCTTTATTTCTTACAAAATATAAGATCTTCAATAAGATTGAAAAACCCATATTTTATTAGTTTAACATAAACGTTTAAAATAAAATAGTGCGTAATCGTGTAGGATAATATGTTAGAAGCGTTAGACAATACTTTTTAAGTTCCTAGACGATACAAGACGGTCAAATAACTAAGTGTTTAATGTGTCTCATAAGCCTTAAACGCTATAGAATTCATAACATTGTTTAATCATGAAAGTGTCTAATAAAAGAGTTAGACTCTTTAGGATACATAAAACCTTCTTAAATGATATAAAAGTTACTCAAAACAAACAAGCACTGAATGATTGCATATGTATCATACCTAAACGCTTAGGTCGTCTAATGTTTAAATGTATGTACATTCAATTACTCTTTTGCATGTTGTGTTGTGCTCTCTTTTTCTGTATAGATTATCAACTTTAGCAGGAAGTCTGATCAGAATCAGAATGACGTTAAGAGATAAGAGGATATTTAACGAATGTCTCATACATGCTTTTTATCTACTTTTTTCGTACGCTCAGCACAATTGTTCTGTCACGACACAACATAGCATCTAACTCTACCTTAAAGGCTACATCCCTAGAAGAAATTCAAAAACTTTGAATAACAAATCTTTTTTGAAAAAGTCTATATAAAGGAGTTTGCATGAAGAGAAGAGAAGAACTTTTGCTATCAAGTTTATTGTTATATGCTTTTTGCTCTCGTTCTTTATGCTCTTAAGACTTATCTTTGAAAAGATCTTTTTACAAGTTTTAAGAAGTTCATTGTATTGATTTTATTTCCTCTCTACTAGAGTAGTTTTCTGTCTTGTAAGATTTCAAAAACATTGTGTTGTTTTAGATTCAGAAATGAATTTAAACACTTGTAAAGTTTAACTTAATAGAGTTAAACATTCTAGAAAGTTGGTTTAGTATTAATACTAGGAGTGGTGAAATTCGTCTGACCAGTTTGACTAGTTTATAAACTAGGAATGATTAAACTCGTTTTCAATGGAACTCTTTAAAGGATTTTAAGGGAGAACTAGACCTAATTTAGTTTGAAGTGAACCAGTGTAAAATCAAAGTGTGCTTTTACTCCTTTGTGTTTGAACAAGTTTTCCATTTAACGCTTTCTTTAGATCTAAATGTTTAACTATTGCTACAAACTGTTTAACCCCTGCAAAGTAATATTAAACATTATTTATGAATTTGTTTTTAAAATACTAATCAAACCAACCCATCCCCCTCTCACCTTTCTAGTATTTTCATGTAATTTGTAGTTGTCTTTCAAAAATTTGCCACTACAACCAATTATATGAAAACAATCGATTACAATGGCTTTTTGGGCAGCTACAATTAATTGCACAATTGATTGTTTTAAGTTAACCGCTTTAAGCTTTGTTTAGTATTTTGGCTGAAACATTTTCCACAAAACTCCAAATGTGTTAATTTTTTTTATTTTGTTTGAAACTAAAATCAAAATATTTAATTTGAATACTATAACATATCTTTTAGACCTCTATAAAAGAATAAAAATGATTTCAAAACTAGAAAGCATTAATATTTTAATGTTTTTGAAGAACTAAATAATACAATTGACTGTCTAATCAATTGAATAAAATTACAATTGATTATTTCACCTTTAATTTGAAAATAACTAGTTATTTTGGAACGTTGTATGTGGAAAACTTTTCTATAACGACTATAACTTAATTTTTTTATAAAAGGGTAATAAGAGGCTCTTGTATTGCAATATAGAAGGATATCGAATATATATAAACACTCTTACAATATTATAAACACATTTTTAAGTTTTGAATTTTGTTTTCTAATATTTGGTTTTTGAAAACACTCCAATTTAGATTTTTGTGATGAGGTGGTATTGTTGTTGAGACTCGAAGCTTGGTTTCATCCCTTAAAGGTTAGTTAAGTAAAGTGTTATTTCATCTCTTGTAAGTTATTCAAGAGAGATTTGTGTTTTCATTCCTTATATGTATCAAGGGAGGTGATTGTATCTTTTTGTATGTTCTGCTTTCATCTTTGTAGTATTTGTAGAGAGGTGTCGATTAATTCCTTGTGATATTTTAAGGAAGGTATGTCATTCATTTCAAAAAAGGTGGTTTATCATTCTTTATGGAAGGTGTGTTTGTTGACTATGATTTTGCATGTTTCACTAGTGATTAGTGGTTGTAATTTCAAGTTTAAGATAGTAATAAGTGATCATCTTAATTAAGATGATTACAACTAGATGTAAGATTTGTTTTTATCTGAAACAATATAAAAACTATTGTACAAATTTTTCTATTCTTAATCTCATTTACATTGTAAGTTAAAAATTATATAAATATGTTATAATAACTCTGATATTTTAAAATGAACTTTGTTTGATTGTGAAATCAAATTTTGAATTGGTGAAAAGTTTTAAAAGATTAAATTTTCAACTATAAACCAATTTTCTCCTTCTTAACTTTATGCTACCAAACCTTCAATTATAAGCGACAATAGCTCTCCAATCTTACCCGTTAACTTCTACTCTCAAGACCACTAAGAAAGAGTTCATTTGACATTGTTATACAAAAATATTTCAAAACTGATTTATATTTTTTAAGAGTTTTTGTGTTATTTAATTTTAATAAAACGATATTTATAGAAAGAGATGAGAATTTCATTTTTCATGAAAATATTTGGAGTAGATGCTTCACACATCGTTGTATAGTAAAATCTTAATTGTTATATAAAATATTTAAATTAAAGGAATGAAAGGTCAAACTTTAGACTTTAGGATGAATGGCTTAAAATTATTGTACCATGCTATACATAAATATTTGATATATTTTTTTCATATAAAATTTGATTTTCCATTTTGGTACAATAAATTTATGTTGACTCGTTCTCTTTATTATTTTCTTTCCCTTTTTATTCTAAAGGGCTACCTGATTAATGATGATATGGCTAACAAAAGTTGAAAAAACACATGTTACCTAGATGATGGGAACTAAAATAAAAATCCTCCCATAAAAGAGCAACCTATATTAAAAGTTTTGAAACAAGTTTAAACAAACATGAAAGTTCAATTTGTAAGGGTTGAAAAACATGCTATTTCTTTATTTTCTACAAAATATTTTATTAGTTTTTTATTGCTTATGTTGCTTTATAATATATTTTATATACGTATTGTCTTTCAAATGCAAAATTATAGATATTTTTAATATAGTTGTATATAATTATAACTAGTTAAAGATAAGACTAATAGTCATCTTTAATATGATCATATTAATTATTATCATATCATGTTTCTTACTTACAAAAATTCATCATAAATACGTTCTTAAAATTGGAGTTTATCTCACCAAAGTTACTACTAACAATAATATTACAATCAATAATTTGAAATTTTTTAGATAAGATGTAAATATTTCGAAGAAACCCATTATATGATTGGATACACCAAAATAAAGAAATCTCTTCCAATCTATATACAACCATTATTAGATGTCTCGTAATGAAAACATTAAAGAAATAATTAATCAAACCAAGAAAACAATAATGAGTTCAATCTAATATGACACCAAGAAAGGATTTGAAACTTTTGTTCATTCTCTTGATTCTATAAATAATAATTACAACATTTACATATCATTACTATTCATAACTACATATATCCTATTTAAGAATATTGTTACATATATAAGGTTTAATAGTTTTTTTTTTAAATTCTGTCAAAATTATTCAATACGACCCTTCAATTAATTTTCTTCTAAATATAGTTCTAACTTTCGTTAAAAAGAGTAAGAAGTTGTCTCCATTAAATTAGCATTGACATCAAATGACACTGTAATAGTGTAAATAACATGTGGCATTATAATATAAATGATACATTATAGCTAACCAAAAAAAGAAAGACTATATTAACTTTTTTTAACAAAAATATGACTATAACGAGATAAAAGAAATTAAAAAAATAGAAAAAAATAGAAAAAAAAATTATTAAACACGTATATGTATATAATTAGATATTTTTATAACTTATCTTTATATAAGCATATAAAAATAATTAAGGTGATAAAATATTTAGTCATTAACAATTTATAAATATATATATATATATATATATATATATATATATATAATATTTTGGGTTAAATATGTTTTTAGTCCCTATACTTTGGAGCGATTTTGGTTTTAGTCCATTTTCGAACTATGGTACAATTTAGTCCTTCAACTTTAGAAAACTCTGGTTTTAGTTTTTTTTACCAATTTTTTTTAATTTTATTTGTTGTTTCAAATATGTTTCTCAGTTAACATTGAAGCAAAAATATGTTAAATAGTGTAAACAATCTAAATACTATAATGAAACGTGCTTGAAACAACAATAAAGTTAAAAAAAATTGGTAAAAGGACTCAAACAAGAGTTTTCTAAAGTTGAAGGACTAAATTATACTATAGTTTAAAAATAGACTAAAACCAAAATCACTTCAAAATATAGAGACTAAAAACATATGTAACCCTAATAATTTTTATTATAGTTAAGTATATAATAACAATATATTGATTATTATAATAAAAAATTATTTTAGTAATTTAAATAATGAATTTTAAAAAATTTATGCAATATAAAAAAAAATAGTTATAAGATATTTGAGATGTGAAAACGAAAAGAGAGAGAGAAGAAGGAGAGTAGTGCAGTGGTAGTAGTAGAAGAAGAGTTGAGGAAATGATGCATGGGATGCCAGCTCAGCTGCAGATGTCGGTTCCTTCTCAATAATCCTCTTTCCTGCCCCATCCCATCATCCACTGGTTAGGGTTCTCACTCTCCAATGCCCTTTCCATCACTCTTAGCAACACCACCTTTTCGATCCACATTCCCCTCTGGTACGCCGTCGTTTTCTTCCTTCTTTTTTTTTTCAACATTTCAACATTGCATAACAGCATTTGCTTCTCTACTAATTTATTATTATTGGACACGTTTAAGGTAAAAACAATCGAATCTGAGGAACTTTTCTGAGCTGTTCCTTACAATCAACGCGTTCTCCTCACTCTGCATGTGCTTTTTGCGTAATCGGAGTTTTTGGGTTATGCTTAGTTCGTTACTGTTAAAATCCTCTATCTGTGTGTGGTGATTTACTTTTAATTTAACATAGTAAGCACGTGTCTAGTTTGATGACTGCACATGCTTCCAATTTCTTTTCCTATTGTAAGTTCAATCAAAGTGCCTATTTTTCACTTTTGAATCTGATTAAAGTGTTTATGTTCGTGCCCGTTTGGTGGGTAAGTCAAAATGTGTAGCTTGGTGATTATTTATGATCGTGGAAATGAACGATGTAGAAGGTTTAAGGTGAAATGTGTGAATCTATTACATGTTTGCCTTTTAGAGAATTAAAAATCATTGACGAATTTGGTAGATAGCTCTGATATGAGCATTAATGTTTGCTATTGATTAATACAAGAATAGTGTTTGTCTGGAGAGCAGCGTAAAATTTAGTTCAGATGCATTTATTGTCTAAGTTTTAGCGGACAAGAACTGCATTGTGTGATTCATTAGCCAACCTCACCCAATAGTGGGATAAGGACTTTTGTTGGTTTGGTTGTGGTGGTGTTTAATGTATAATCGGAGTGATTTGATATGCATTGTTCCTTGACTGTTTTCAAAATTATTTTGCAGTATATAATTCATCATGCCGTTGTGACAGTTGAAGAAAGTGTATTGTGGGGAAGTAGGCTTGGGATTAGTTGTTTGAGAGTATTAAGCAAGTAAGCAAAAGGATGTCAAATAGTAGGAACACACATTGGTGTTATAGTTGCAGGAGGCCAGTTCGGCTGGGACGGCGAGATGTGGTTTGTCCTAGCTGCAACGAGGGATTTGTTCATGAACTGAATGATATGGTGCATGTTAATCCTTTTGATTTGTTTGGAATGGACAACAATGAAGAACGAGATCAAAGGGTTGGACTCATGGAAACTTTCTCTGCCTTTATGAGGCATCAAATGGCAGACAGGGGCAGAAGTCGTGACATCAGGGCACAAACAGATTCAAATCCTGAACACAGTGCAGGGTTTGCTCCTCTGCTGATCTTTGGTGGCCAAATACCTTTCAGATTGTCTGGCCATGGTGGCTTTGAAGCTCTCTTTAACGGGGCTCCTGGAATTGGTCTTACACGAGGTAACACAGGTGATTATTTTGTTGGTCCTGGACTTGAAGAACTTTTTGAACAGCTTTCAGCTAATACCAGGCAAGGTCCAGCACCAGCATCAAGATCCTCAATTGATGCTATGCCTACTATCAAGATCACACAGAGGCATCTTCGATCAGATTCACATTGTCCTGTGTGCAAAGATAAATTTGAGCTGGGGTCTGAAGCAAGACAAATGCCATGCAACCATTTATATCACTCAGATTGCATTGTTCCATGGTTGGTCCAGCATAACTCCTGCCCCGTTTGTCGCCAAGAACTGCCACCACAAGGATTGAGTAGTAATCGAGGCACAAATGGTAGAAGTAGAAGTGGAAGGGTAAGTAGTAGTGGTAGGGAGAGCCAGGGAAGGAGAAATCCGTTTTCCTTTTTGTGGCCTTTTCGTTCTTCTCATTCCAGCAGTAATGGTGAAGCAACCGGAAGCAGCACACAAGCACCAACCATCCCAGAGAATAGCCATCATGCAGGGTATTCTGGGTGGCCATTTGAATGACTAAGTGTGAGTAGAACCATTTCTTTTGTTTATTAATCTGCTCCTTTTGATTGAAAAATCTTGTGGACTGATGCTGCTTGCTTGAGGGTGAAAACGGTTTGAGACTGAGTCTTCCACTCTGGATTTGCTTTCTGAAGTTGTGAACTATTTTGTATAAATGGTTATTTATGCATAATTGTTTGAAGTTAATATTCAAATAACAGGTTTTTTTATCAATAGAAAATATTTCATATAATCTGAACAGGTAGCTTTAACAAAAGGCTCATTTGTAGTCAATGCTTTTGATGGGAATTTTGTTTAAAGTCTAAATGTGCTCATTAAAAAAAATACTATATTTTATATTTTTATCAATAATACTTTGGTGTTTATCATAGATGTACACAAGTTATAATATATTTTTTTATGTTACATGTTATTTTGTATAAATGTCTTGTTGTAGAAAAGTTAAATCATAGAAGAAGATCTCAAGTAACCCTTGATTTTCATGTACACTCTCTTTGATTCTGAGATGAAAGGGTTTAAATTGAACTTTCATAATAACTGGAACATGAAATTTTTTCCGAGAGCAAGAGAGTGATTTTCCAAACTCTCTCCGAAAAAAAGAACTTTATTTGCAGAACAACATTTTGGGGAATTTCAATCTTATGTCCAAGAAGTAAAAGATAGACAATGCAAATCGTGCAGATAAAATTTATTTATTAAAAAAGCAGAAAAATAAACATTAAACGCAAACAAAATCATGCTACATCGTTGTTATTTTATTAAACTCATTCAATACAAATAAAAACAATAAAGCGATAATTAAGGAATAATTACTATGAAGATCATCATAACTAAATTACTATAATATTAATTATTTAAGTTATTATAATATTAATTATTTAAGTTAATAAGAGGTACACGAAGTTCAAATGTCTAAGCAAACTCAAATTTATTTAATTTTCTTGTGAAAGATACTTTCTGGTAAATTTTAAGATTAGTAAAGTTACTTTTACTCTTTTTTGTTTGATTAAAAGTAGGCTTTTACTAGGTGGATTTCCTTGTTTCCATCGTGAATTTTCATAGGGGCGCTTCTTCATATACTCCACCTCCATATATTTCAAAATATCAATTTTACTCTCTTTTCATTTTAAGTTTTGGAATACACTCAAAAACATTTTTAATTATATAATTTAGGATACAAATTTTAAATTTTAAATTATATAATTGTATGGTATATAGTATATATCGAACGATTCAACATTTAGGACTATTCGGTCCATCCGCTACAACAATAATGGTCAACTAAGTCAAATGGTTTTATTAATCTTGGACCATAATTGGACCAGCGTTTAAGTGATTATTGAGCCAATAGTCCAACAGATGATAAAATAATTGAAGATATTTGATTACAAATATTGATAAGTTGTTTATGAGTAACTAACCGGATCTAAAGGTAAGTTGTTTTTATTTTATTGGATTTGTGCTAGTTTAGGATCCATGAGATGACATAAAATATAAGGTCAAAGTCAAAAGCTAGGTACGTTCTACTGGATCCCTAATCCTCAATTGTGATAAACAATTAACTGAATATTCAATTGTGAGCAGAAGCTCTATCAACACACGCCTAATTTGAGCGTCGAAGTGCCTTTTGCAGGTACCCTCCCCCTTGGCTCGTACTTGAAGAATTTGGAGTAGAAGATTTAAAGGTCAAGATAGGAAGAATGCAGCAGAAAGGTTAGTCTCCCAGCCCTATACAAATCCCTACCGAAACATTTTGGTGCCTACCGTGAGGCCGAGAGAAGCTGAAGAAACCCAATGGTGACCACGAGAAATATGGAGGAACAACAGAGCACCAGAGAACTTATTAGAGATATGCAAGCACAAATGCAGGGATAGGCGCAGACCATACAAGCACAAGCACAAGCACAACAAGAGATGCAGCAAAAGCACGCATAAGAGATTACGACACTAAGGGAGGAGCGAGTCGACAACCATCCCATCACACCAACCCGAACGGTCGAGGAAGAAGGGAGCCAACGCCCCTGCAAACCATTCGACCCACTAGTTTACTTCCGTTCACTACGGCCATCCTGCAGACTCTTATGTTGAAAAGAAGTCCTCCTACATTAGAGAAGTATGATGGCTCGACGGACCCGGATAATCATCTCAAGATCTTCACCAACGCAATGGCATTCTACACGGACAGCGATCCGGTCATATGCAAAGCCTTCTCCTTATCACTCAAGGATGAGGTGTTGGAATGGTACAACACTCTTCCCCCAAACACTGTAGATTGCTTCGCCACCATGGAAACTCTTTTTAGAAGGCAATACGCCTCCAATCGAAAACAGGAGATGACACCGACGAAATTGGTAAACACCAAACAGGAGAAGGATGAAACCTTGAAGGCCTTCATACAAAGGTACAATGAAAATGCACGACGAGTTAAAGATGTTAATCACGCTTTTATCATCAGCAATTTGCCTTCATGCTTAAGACCAAGATATTTTGTTGAAAAGTTGTATTCCTGATTGCCAAAAACTATGGAAGAACTTTTGGAAAGGATCGCTAAGTTTATCCCTATTGAAGATATGAGAAACTCAAGGAAAAAAAACAACAGCAAGAAACTTCTACAGGTGGAAACAAGAAAAAAGGCAAGCGATCGTTCAACAATAACGATGAAAATGAAGGTCCTCCTTAGAAGGATTTCATCTGGACACCCAAGTATAATCATTATACCGTCCTCAATGCACCCAGGGCAAGAGTTCTTGAGGATTATGACACTTTTGAAGCATTCTCGCCTCTTCTCCAGCTTGATTTCTAATGTTCACAGCAACTCCGAAGAAAAAAAAAACTTGTAGCATCAAACAATAATATATTCTTACTTATAAGGTTGTAGTTTTGTAATTATTGAAATTATTGTAGACTTTAGAATCAGAAGGGAAAATATATAACACAACTCTCCAATAAAAAATCAACATCGACATCATCAATTATTTTGTTATTAAACTGGAAAACAAATGAACGAACAAAGTAGAGCAACAAATTGCAGTGTCACAAGTTGTTGTGTGTGAGTGAGGGAAAGTATGAAGATGAGAGAGAAACAAATTGGATAAATGAGGAAGGTAAATTAGGGTTAGGCGAGTGTTTCTAATTTTTTCAATTGGGACTAGTGTAGAGATGACAGAGAAAATGTTGGAGTAAGAGAGATGAAAAAGAAAGGATTGAGAGGAATATGGAAGGTGAGAAAGGGTTTGATATTTTTTTTTTTAGTTTTGAGAATGAAAATTATTAAAATACCATTAACTTTAAAACTTAGAATCCATGATATATAAGGGTATTTTTGTCTACTAAAACCCAGTACGCATTGCTAAAATATACCAACTGAAAAACAGGCGTACGCAAGTTAGCAAACTCATATATAATATATATATATATATATATATATATATATATATATATATATATATATATATATATGCAAAAGTTTTAGTAGAAAAAAAAATCCCCATTCATAAAAAGGACATACTTCTAAATACATATTTTAATAATTTTCATTTTTAATTTAAAATAAAAAAAAATCAGAAACACTTAAGACCCTAACTCACATTCCTCTTTTATCCAATTTGTTTTTCTCTTATCTCCATTCTTCCCCTCACCCACACATAGTAACTCGCGACATCCGAAGATGATGAAACATTTCTAAAAAGCATTCCAAGCCAATTACCAATTTCTTATGATGTTATTATGCTTGTGAAAATTTAGAGAAGAATCCAACTTAAAAGTATAGTAAAATAAAATAAACACGAGTAATGATTTTTCACACCAGTAATGATTCTTCACCTTGCAAAAGCATATCAATTATTTCTTTATTCAAATGTTAAGAAAAGAAATAAAGGAAGCCATCAAACAAGGGATGCCACATAATAGTCAAAGTATCAAAAGATAAACTACTGCTTCTAAAATTTAAAAACGAAATTTAATAACAATCAAAAGGAAAAGATATAATACAACCTTCCAATCAAAAATCAATATCAGCATCATCAATTATTTTCTTATTAAAATGGCAACAGTCCAAGAGATCTAATGATGATTATGGAAATGTAAGTTTTGGGTCAAGTTCTTCATTACAACAAAATACCAACAATAGCAAAAAAAATGTTTTTGAGTGATTCTTTGCGAGTGATTTTTTGCTACCTGATAATTTTCTTTTTCCCAAAAGGTTGTCACTAACAAGGATAGATAATTTATCATTTTTACATGAATTGTTTAAAGCTTCATTATTATTCTTTCCCATTTTCTTCTCGACCTGTTAATAGAACTTCTCATTCTCAATCACTTTCTTGGAAATGAAAAATTTGTTTCAAAAAGATTTGAGCAAACTGAATTGTCCAAAATTTGTAACTACTACACATGTTGCACAATGTATGTGACATTTTGTTTATCACTTTTATATTTGATTTTTTTTTTTAACATAGTGTGCAGTTGCATTGGTTTCATTAGGAAACAAAACATGATTACTAATAATTTTTGAAAATTTGGTATATACTAAAAGCTTGTTTTTATTGATCTGGGAGAGAATTGTGATATTTTATTTTTAAACAAGTAGAGCAAGAAAAACTAATTGCGCGCTTTGTATGGATGAGAGGAGAGGATGAAGATGAAAGAGAAACAAATAAGATAAATGAAGAAGGTAGGTCAAAGTAAGTGAAGTTTTTTATATTTTTATTTTTAATTAAAAATAAAAATAATTAAAATACTTATCTATTTAAGGTATGTCTACTTTTATGACTATTTTTTTTTTGTTTACTAATAATTAAAAAAACTTAGGTTAACGAATTATATATATATATATATAAAAGAAATTCACTATTTTGATGTTCGTTTATCAATTTTACCTTTAATAAGTATTTTTCAAACTGAAATAATTATTTAAAAACTTTATCTTTTGAGTGATTTTTTAAAAAATTTAAGCCTTTTATTTGATATCTTTTTAACTTAACAAAATTTAAAAATTAAAATAAAATTAAAAAACCCTATAAAATAAATAAAAAATATTCTTATTGTAATAATTATTTTATATTTACTTTATAATTATAATTTTATTATTTTAAAAGAATGTACGCATGTATTTCACTGTATAATTTAATTTAATTTATCAAATTATACCATGATTAAAATATTTTTTCTTTATTTTTATACCTATTTATACTTTAAGAAACAACAAAATATTTAATATTACTTTATATATATATATATATATATATATATATATATATATATATATATATATATTTATTTATTTTACTTCTATTTTAACGTATATGGAACAAATGCTTAATGCTGCTGGGTCCTATAGCAATTTATTGTCAAAACTGCTACCCACTTCTCTTATTTTGAAAACAATTATAATTTTTTAAATTAAAAATAAAAATAATTACAGATAAACTCTGGAAAAATATTCCTTTTTCATTGGTTTCCCTCTTTCTATCCTTCTTCTTTACAAACTGAAAACCCTTATTCATTATACTTTTAATCATCTACCATTTATTTTTATTATTATTAGCTTAAAGCATGCCATTTGTTCTTTTCTTTTTTTGAGAAAAATCTTAAATCAATCTTTTTTATTTTAAATAATTTGATTCAATTAGATACAACGTTAAAAAAGTATTATGAATGAGATTATGATTTTTTTAAAAAATTTTAAATAAAAATTTACCACATATTAAATTAACATCGTGTTAAAATCATGTTAATGTTTATTTTATTTCGATTTAATTTTAATTTTTAAAAAAATTAAACATATTCATCTTTTTCAAATGAAAATTAAATTTAAATTATATAAATGTTATAAAATACTTTTATTAAAATTAATATTTTTAACAATATTAAATTTATTTAAACTTATATTTTATATTAAATTTTATTTAAAATTATTTTAAAGTATTTAATAGAAAGTAATTTTAATAAAAAAAATTCAAAATAATTTCAAGTAAGAAATATGGTATCAATTATATTTCATAAAATAAAATAAGTTTATCAACTTTTTTAACTCTTTTAAATAATTATATATTTTTAAAAGATATAAAGTTTAATAATTTTCATATATGATTAAAACATAACAATTTTATAAATTTAAATATAAAATTTTAAAATAATTATAAATAATTTTATAACAATTTAAAACAAATAAATTTAAATTTGAAAATATTTTTATAAAGAAATTCAATATAAAATAGAAATATAAATAAATTTTATTATGTTAAACATATTTAATTAAAATATTAATTTTAATAAAAATAATTTTTTAATATTTATAAAAGTTAATTTCTTTTTTAATATGTAAAAGAAAAGATCATTTAATTTTTAAAAGGTTAAAACTAAATTAAAACAAAATAAAAATACAAAATACTAAAACAATGATCTATTATGATATGACACATATCACTGTGAGATTATGCTCTTAGTGACTCATGATTTGAAATACCAAATTTTGATTTCCTTTGAAAAATTAAAAAAAAATTGAAAAAAAAAAACTAGAATCGTGTGACATTTATTACATCAAATTTTAAAGTTGTTAATCCATTATTATGAAAAGACATTATTACATCAAATTTTACAATAGAAACTAAATTAAAACTAATAAAATAATAGAATTGATTTAATATTTCATGATTTTAGTTTTAACTCATTTTCAAACTAAAATACAATTTAGTCTTTCAATTTTAAATTTTGCTTTTAGTCTTTTTTTATCAAATTTTTTTAATTTTATTAGTTGTTTCAAGCACGTTTCATTATAACATTTAAATTGTTTATCCTATTTGACACATTTTTGCTTTAATGTTAATTAAGAAACGCGTTTGAAACAGTAAATAAAGTTAAAAAAATTTGGTAAAAAAAGACTAAAACCAGAATTTTCTAAAGTTGAAGGACTAAATTATACTGTCAATTTGAAAATGGACTAAAACCAAAATCACCAAGACTACTGAAAACATATTTAATCCTTATTATTATTATTATTATTATTATTATTATTATTTAAAATAATAAGAAAGGCATTGCACTCATACTCAACTCAAACTTATTTTCCCACACTTCTCTTCCGCTTACTGTTAAATGAGTACACCAAACCCGACCCAAACTGACGATGGGCCCTGACCCACTTCGCTGGCAATGGGAAAGTCCGGAGAGGAAGACCACCCTCTACCGTCCACCGTCGCCGCCGAGGACCCATGGCGGAATGCAGTGGCGGCGGGCTGCGTCTCTGTCGTTCGAATCAAATGCGTTATTGTCTTGCTTTTCTCACTCGCAGTTTTTCTATCCGCACTCTTGTGGTTACCACCATTCGTTCACTTCGCAGATCCCAAGGATCTGCATTTAAATTCTAATTTCAAAGGTAAGTTTTTAAACTTTTTTTTTCGAACAAATTTTGGGTACTCTCTCCCATGCAAGTATAGTTCTTTATTTAGTATTTTGATTTTAATTTTAGGAAAATCTTTAATTAAGAAAAGCAATCCCTGTGGTGATAATTAGTGGATTTGGTTTTATAATTGGTGTTTTTTTTTTTTGTGAAAAAGATAATAATGTGAGCGAAAATGTAGATTTTAACTTAGATAGGTTTTTAATTTTTTACTTGTTAAGAAAACTGTTAGCGAATTAATATTTCGGTATGTGGGGGCGGTTTTTAATTTTTACTAATTATTATATTTTGTGAATAAAAGGGGAGATTTGTTTGTTGCATCGTGTTTTGATGTTTTCTTTACTTTGGAAATTATTGTTCGAGACATTTATTATTAATTACAATTTTGATTTTAATGATACAGATATTGAAATTATCTTGATGTTGTGAATACAAAAAATTTCCCAGTTTTAGGATCTGACACTATCATATATGCTGTTTTGAATTTTGGTTGAGCTGGAATATTGCAGTGAGAATTTTCTTCTGGGAAACTCTAACTATAAGAATCTTGAAGCTTTTATGCCAGTTATGGAGTGGTTTCTTTATGACTCTATATGTCAATGTTATTAGTTGATAGGTTTAATGCTTATGTTAGCATTCGCAAAGAGAATACTGGGTTTGCATAGCACTTTACCTTTTAGAGCTAGAATGAATAGAGGTGTTGTAAGCGATGACTTGAAGAACCATGGGAGGTTAAGATGGATATGAGAAAGTGAGAATATGAGGGTTTGTTTGTGTTTTATTCTTCAAAATTGTTTTTTGTTTCAGAAAAAGAAAAACCTAGTTTTAGAAGTTATTTCAAAAGTGGTACCACCTCGTTTTTAAAATTAAAAGAGAATCATAACATATTAAGTTTTTTCAGTACTTTATGCTTTCAAACTTATATTTATTCATCATCTTTCTTGCATTATCCTATCTTCTTCCCTTACTCTTTACTATCTAAAAAGTAGATTTTCAAATTTGATTTACAAAATTGTTTTAAAAGAACAAAAAGAAACACAAGACCTTGGGTGGTTAAATACTTCAGCACATAAAAAGTAACGGAGGTGGCAGGGACAAAGAAAATTAAATTAACTATAGGAAAAAAGCAATTTTGTTGGATGATGCAGTAATGGCAGTTAGCATTAGAATATATGTAGTTCCAATATACTTCCTTTAATAACATACCTTTTAGGCTCGTACTTTTGCCTGAAATGTCCACAATTTCCGACACGGTATTCTCTTATCTGCTACAATAAATATATTTTCTTGTTGATAATGAGGTTAATTGTTGGAATATTTAGAGTAAATACGTTGCTTTGTACATAAAAGCATGAAATTAAACGTCTTTTTGTATATTTTTGTGGACACGTGTACAGGAATTAATGCAAACCAAATATGGAACGGTTAAATTTTAGAATTCTATTTAAATTAAACCATTACTAGTAATAACGACTCGATGAAAAATAACTGTTAATGGTATATATCATTTTGATTTGTAATCCATACCAATATGATTAGAGAAATGCATGTTACCTCAGCTGGATGGAATATAATAAAAGGGTTAGTCTTCCACAACGTGGTGAAACAAAGTTTGAGTTCCTATTAGAAGAGTATTCTCATTTAGAGTCTAAATGTATCTAAAAAGCATTGTTTTTAAAGATAACTGTATGAAAAAAAAAAGGATATATGCATGTCATTTGACTCTAACTTATTCTTTTGGAAATTCTGTTTCCAAAATAATAGGAAGGAACAAGTCAGGTGCTGGAAATGTGTCGCCTCATGTGCTGTTTGGTTTGAGAAATGAAATATTTTGATTTCGTTCTGGATGCGATACTGTCAAATCGATTTTGTGATCATTATCAGTGGCCCAGAACAAAGTTTTAAATTTTGATCGAGGTTTAAGCATGATTTTAAGTAGTCTACAGTAGTGTAGTCGTGAGCTCCCTTACCTGTTACAGGGGTTGCTATAGCAGAGAGGTTTAATGTAGCAGGTTGAATAGCTGTCATGGAAAACTAAGGGTTTGCATGTTTTTTTAACTCTTGGAGTATCCACTACCATAATGAAAGTTTGGATAGGTGAGAGAATCAGTGTACAGCTAGTTCTATTTATGAAGGAACTCAAGAATCAAGGACGGCTCAAGATTTCTGGAGGCCTAAAACAAACTTAAGAATAAGATCTTTCATTTACTAATAAAACATTTTGTTAAAATGTATCATAGTTTTATTTAAAATTTATTTTCGAGCTTTTTTTATGCAAAATAATCTATTAAAAAAATTTGGAGCCTTTTTTTCTAGGAGACCTAAACCAAAGGTTTTACCTGTTTGGGCCTTTAGTGAGCCATTATCTTTACTATACAAATAAAGGAATCATGTGAAGAAATATGACATACCCAAACTTGAGAGAGGGGTCACCACTTTAAGAGAAAGGATGATCTTGGAATGGGGGAATTTTTACAAGTTCGTTTGAAAACTTGTAATGTGTTATAATATATGATGAAATGTTGTTGAGAACATAGGTACAAGGTGAACCTTGTAAATTCATGAATTTCGTTATTTTTTTATGTGATATTGATTTGTGTGTCTCACACTTTGGTTCTAATTAATTATGTTTGAAAAATAAATTTTCCCAGTCCGTAATGGACGCTATTGCAACATCACGTGTCTTGATTCCAAAATATGTTTTGGATCACATACATTAGAGTTTTTTAGGAGGACTATTTTGGGATTTTTCATTCCAAAATTGCAATCTAAAAATGGCATATTAGTGAAAATGATAAAGAAACTTGGATTTAGATGATGATGATGATGACGATGATGAGAGATAATTCCAATATAAATAACTTGTATTTCACATTTGTTGGTGTTAACTTGTATGTTTTGTTTAAAGATGTTTTCACTGACAATTATAGATGTTAATTCTGATTAATTTGTATTATTTTTTGTGAGTTTATACTCAGGACTCTCCTGTGGTTTTGTCATTAAATGGATGTTACGGGAAGAAGGTATATATAAATAAAGCTTTAGTATCTGACTCTAAAACAATGTGAAACTTTTTGGTGTACCAAAACAATTCACCTATAAAAATTTGACAATTTATCTCTTCTAGTTTCGTATTGGTCTTGTATGGTGCGTTATTTTCCCGTGGCTTCTGAGATGCTGCTGAATACAGTAATCAGTTTGACTGAGTCATGTGTTGGCTATTCAAATCGTGTATGTAATGCAACATTTTATGATTAACCATGAATGTTATCTTCAATTTTGTGATATATGAAAATGTCCTTGTAATTATATATTTGTAAGCTTCTAACTCATACGTTACCATATATTCTTATATAATTTATTTGATAAATAATGTAATGTAGTTACGCATACGAGTATGATTATCTAATCTTTTTATTAAATGACGTTGTTTTAACTTTTCAGATCATGATATCGTTGCAAGCTTTTATCTGCAGAAGCCAGTTTCTGTGGTAAAAGACAATATGTTGCAGCTTTCTGATGACATTTTCGAAGAGATAGGGGTTCCCTCAACCAAAGTAACACCTTCACTGTTTTCCTTTTCTGAACTTTATTAGCATGTGTTTTTTTTTTTTTTTGGTAAAAGAACTTTATTAATGTTAATATTATTTGATATAGAACTCATTCCTATATTTTAAAACTAGGTGGTCATCTTGTCAGTGGATCTCTTACGAAGATCAAACATGACAAAAGTCGTGTTTGCAGTTGATCCTGATGGTAAATATTCTGAAATGTCTGCAGCTGCCATTAGTTTGATAAGAGCATCATTTAAATACTTTGTTATACGCCAATCATATCTCCTGGTCACCACATCCTTATTTGGTGTACCCTCCGTTTTTGAGGTGCTGAAATTTAAGGGAGGGATCACTATCATTCCACAACAAAGTGTGTTTCCTCTGCAAACAGTGCAAACACTATTCAACTTTACTTTGAATTTCTCCATTTACGAAATACAAACAGATTTTGGTGAGCTGACTAGTCAGCTAAAGGCTGGGCTACATTTGGCTCCTTATGAGGTTTGTCTTTGTTATTTCTGTCCTTAGTACTTACTGCTTTTTTTGTATGGCTCTTGATTGTAATTTTTTACATACTTTCTTCAGTTCTGGTGTCATGTCAAATCTGTCAATTATGGGTTATATGTGATTACCTCTATATGGCATTATGGATTCTGTTGTGGGATATCTATCAGTTACAAGTGAACCATGTTTAAGGTTGGACTCTGTAAGCCAAATGACTAACATATATCATGAAAAATAAGCTAACTGTCTTGCGTATAATCTTTAAATCTAGGAATTCCTTATCCTTACTCAATATACATTTTTACTTATTCTTAATACTGGAAGAATTTCGAATATAGTGATCTCACCAACCTGACTCTGATTTGGTTTCCTTGTTGGTATGCAGAACTTGTATGTCATCTTATCAAATTCTGAAGGTTCTACATTAGCTGCTCCTACCACAGTTCAAACGTCTGTCCTACTTGCAGTTGGGGTGACGCCGTCAAAGGAGAGGCTAAAGCAACTGGCACAAACCATAATGGGACATCATTCATGGAACCTTGGGTTGAATAACACACAATTTGGTAGGGTTAAGCAGGTTCGACTATCATCCATCTTGCAACACTCCCTTCATGGCACCAGCAGTGGTGGCTCCGCTCAGTCACCTTCCCCTGCCCCTCTACCTGTCCATCACCACCATCACCATCACCACCATCATCACCATCATCACCATCACCACCATAGTCACCACCATAATGTGCATGATTTTCCTGAAACTTCACCTTCACCAATACCTACAACTGGGGAAGGTGCTGCTTCACCTGAATTTGGTTCTCCAGCCCCTGCAAGAAGTCTGCCTGACCCAGGAAGACATTCTTATGCTAAACCTCCAAAATGTCATTCCGGGTATAGAAAGAGATCTAGCCGGAATACTCAAAAACAATTTCATCCAACACCTGCAGTTGCTCCTACTAATGCCCCACACTATCCTGTTCCGTCACCAAAGGATCGACCCTCAGAACATGGTTTTCATTTCTTAGTTCCTGCCTTAAGTCCTTTACCAAACATAGCATTTGCGCATATCGAGCCCCCTCCTAAGAACGAGCCATCTGCTGAACGTCCCAGCACACAATTTCATGGGCCATCGCACTCTTTATGTGAGTGTTGTTAATGGTTATTTGCATGAGCTAACATATTAACTCTAAATTACAAACAACTCCTTTTTACATAATTTTTTGTCTGCGCGTGTTTTAATGCTATTTGTCATATCATGTTATTAAATTTATCGAGTTTACTAAGTTTATAAAGGAATTAGAAATTATTAGCTCAAGGAAGTTGAGCTTTGAAGGGAAGTAGGAGAGGAGGAAACTGCAGATTGTGTATGGGCTTAAACTAACTCCTACTCTGCGTGTCCTCAAGAAGTTCTTTATCTGTTTTGCATTGAAATGCACTTTCATGCTTGGGTCATACAGTATAGAGTCTACTGCTTTGTTTTTGTTGTCCCCTTCTTTTTTTAATGGAGATTTCTTGTTCATCAGTATTAAATTTAATGTTCCAACATTAGATTATAATCTTGAGCAATGCTAACATGAAATCCTTTGATACATTCTTTTCTGTTTGTAAGTTTTATGAGTATTCTACTGAAAAAAGCACAGAATCAGGTTGTTTTAGTGAGACCATATTTGAAATTCATCTTATTAACAGAGAATTGTAAAAGGTGGTACTAAGCTCTAGCTCACTTGCTCGTCCGTAGGTTTGAGTATTCCCTTCATGATCCTGAGCTTTCCTAAACTTGTGGATTTCATTTTATCTGGGTATTGGCTATACTTGCAAATGAACCAGAATAGTTGCTTCCATTAAAAATCCAGTGGACTGCTCGTGTTTAGTTTATAAGCTAAACTGACTGGACTTAGTTCATATCCTATACAACCATAGAGAAGCAATTGTTTTCTTTCGTTTTCTCTTTTCAATATTTTTCAAATATTTTCAGTCGATCAAAGAAATACTTCTATCCAAATAAAGAACCTATGCTAGTTACAAAGGTCCATACACAAGGCTTTTATTATCCTTTGACAGATTTAAATTTTTATTTGACTTGATTTTTATTATTGTGTTAGTTTATCATTTAATATTTACATAATCTTATAAAATATGCATAGTTATCTTCTGTTCCTCTATGTTTTGATTTGGTTGAATCATGAACCCTAAAACATTGTATGAGACCATGAAATATTCATTTGTACTGACATTTTTCCTTTGCAGATTCTGCAGGTTGTGCTGGGACTATTAATTGGATACCATTAATGTTTTCAGTAATTTTATTACTTGTATAAGAAGTTCTGAACTCTATAATTCAGCCAGATAAACCAGAGTGTTATAAAGGTGAGCTACGCAAAGGCTATCTCACATCTGAGTGAATACAAGGTGTTATTAAGAGTGTAAATAGTTGATTAAAAAGATTCAAGAACAAATATGCCCTTCAAAAAGGGACAAAAAGAAATTCAGACAGTGGATGCGTTTTCAGGTCAAAGTCTTAAAGTGGCAGGCCTTGATTACTTGCATAGCTGATGTTCTGTAACTGTAGATGGAAAAAGAAAATGAAAGCAAGAAAAAAAATTGTAACAATTTCCCTTTTGGTTCTCGTGGCTTTTAAATCCAATTTTGCATGCATTTCTCATGTATGTATTTCATTTCCTTTTATTCTTATGCATTGATATGCTTATATTTATAAATGTAGTAAAAGTTACCATTGGAGCTTGGGTGTTTTTTCTGGTACTTTATGTTGCTGCTGTTCCTTTTTTAACATATTTGACTTTTCACCGTTAGATTAATTGATAAGATTTTATTAAATCTAATCTTTTGATGAGATAAGTCTAATTCAATTTTATAAAATGAATTTATAAAGAAAAATTTACATTCATGAATTTTAAGTTTAATTTAATTTTACAAAATAAATTTGTAAAAAAAAATTATATTTATTTATATATTATAAATTGATATTATTTGTAGTTTAGACTTTTAACATCAATGTTTAATGTTGTTTGCATTTTTGTTGTGTTCTTGACATCACATTGAGCATCCAAATGGTTTATGTACTTATGTTAGAATATTTTTTATGATTTGCAAGTGTTAACTTTACCTACTTCTTCTCATTTGCATCATGCTTTTTTTGTTAGACTTGCTTTAGTCATATTGGGTTTGCATTTGACACTTCATTTAAATTTCATCTAGTCTTTATGTATTTGTATATTAAGTAGACTCCATTTACTCTTCAAACATAATATAGAATTTCTTTATTTTCTCCATATATTTTATTCAATTTAACCTCCACACCTTTCTCTTTGTTAATTATAAAAATATTAATATATTTTGGTTTTAGTATAATAATAAAGCATAATTACAATTTTAATATAGAACATTAATTGAATTTTTTAACTATTAAAGATGTTGAATATGTGTTTAATGTTTAGTAATTAATATTAGTTTCTTTTAATGAATACATGTTATAAAAAGCTTATTTAAACTAGTGAAAATACATGTACTTATGTGTGTTAACTTTTTTCATAATAAAAAAATAATTATATTATAATTATAAAAATAAATATAAGTGTTTTTTTATAATTTAATTATAGATAGGTTGTATTTATTTTATAGATGATTTTTATTTACTAAATTCGAAAAATGGATAAATTTAAAAAATCAATTAAATTTAAATAAAATAATAATTTGAAGGGTAAAATTGGAAAAAAAAACATGAACACCAAAAAAGAAAATTCCCTTTATATACAGAGATATAGATATTAATATTAATTTTCTTTGATAACATCAATAAAAATTACTAAATATAAAAGAGTTATTCAATCATATTAGTTATTAAAATAAATTAAAAATACTATTGTAATTAAAATTGTTGAATCGATAGATACTATATTATTTTTCTCAATATACTAAAAGTGAAATATATCAAATTAAACCGAATAAACTATTTGGCTAAAAATATTATTGAAATCAAACTTCATTCCTAAAACATCAAACTTCATTAAACCGAATAGAATAATGATTTATTAGAAATTGACTTAATTCAACCTACTTCTTCGATAACTTAATACAAGGTCAGATTTGCCTTGAATGCACCTTCCCATACTGTAGAATAACCTTCTAAATTTCTTAAAACTTTTGGAATATACTATCTAAAGTATTAAAAAATTCATTGATCGAAGATTCTACAAGAAAAATATATATTTCAGAAGGAAAATTCTAAAAACATTCTCTTTTATTTAAAAACTGAATAATTTATAATTGATTTTTAATGTTCCAAATTTTTTATTTAGAAATCTCCCATAGATTGATCAACCTTTGGGAATAAGTTAAAATCTATTTAGTGTTATTCATTTTTTACTTCAAATGTAAGCATCTGAAAATAAGTTTAGGGTCTTTGGGTCTTATGAATTGGGATAACCAGACCCATAAATTTAGAGTACCTCATAAGTTTAGAATATCTCAGGAGGACTTTTTTTTTCTTTCAAAAATCAGATTCTTCATTTATGTTTTTTTTGTTTCTCTCTCTAAACAGGAACCTTTCTTCCTAAGCATAGCTCTGACTTCTCTCTAAAAGATCTCAACACTGAACCGTTTAAATTTTAATCTAAAGGTGCCTACACGTTCGCGGTATCAAGGGCTATACTTTGAACCGATCGACTTCTCCTTTTCATTCCAGTAAGTAATTTTCCCCTTCTTTTTCACTGTTCTAGAACCTAGGGCATGCGAGTTTACTGGGTTCATGTGCCTTGTACATTTTTCTTCCCATTCTTTGCCCATTCAAACTCTTAGAGCTATATTCTATCACAAAGATTTGTAGGTTCGGTAAGTTCAACGCGGTGTAGGTACGATCCTAGGACATTCTTGACAAGTTACTAGGCAAGGGGAACTAGTTATTTTTGTTTGAAATTAATTTATGAGATTTATCCATATTGAATCCTGAATTGGTGTGTTGATTTAAACTACTATGTACCTATTGAGTATAAATTGACTTGTATTATGATGTTAAAAATTGTACATGTAAAAATCTATTGGTTATAAGCTGTTATAATATGATTGATTACTAAAATATAGATGGGTTTAGTGAAGATAAGAGGAATATAATTTTCTGTATATTTATTATATAAGTATGGGTACTGGAAGAAACTTTTTATTTGAAAAATATAAAAAGAAAGAAGTGTTGTGAAGAGAAAGAAGCAAAGGACAAAAGAGACTTTGTATCAATTTATTATGTGGGGACCACTTTTTAAATTAGAAGAGTGAGATGATGGTATTACATTGATTGGTTTGATAATTCAAGTAACACTATTTCTTGCTTTTATACCATTGTTTATGGCAGTGTCCAGTTTTCTTCTCCCTGGTAAATTTTGGCGCCATTCTTTTCTTTATTTGTTATTCCTTTCAAGTTTAATCCCAACTTTCTTTTATTTTTTTTTTTGAATTAATTGTTCTGGTACTTTTTAAACAATTTTATGCTGCCATTCTTTTCTTTATTTGTTATTCCTTTCAAGTTTAATCCCAACTTTCTTTTTTTAAAAAAAAAAAATTAATTGTTCTGGTACTTTTTAAACAATTTTATGCTGCAAAGTGAGCTACTGTAAGGAGGGGTTTTGGTTTGCCTTATGGTAGGAGTTAAGAGATAATGGAAAGGGAGAGAGAAAGAAAATAAAATTTAGTGATAAAATTAATGGGTGTGAGTCCCATAATTTTGGTTTAGTAAAATGGCAACAGTCCTTTTAAATTGGTTGACCTTGTATAAATAATTCTTAGATTATGTGATGCTTTTATTAAAGGAATGAATCCTACTTTTTTTTTTTTTGAATTTGAGAAAACCTTTTAAAGGATAAGAATGCTGTAACTTAATTTTGGAAATAGAAATGTTGAGATTAAATAGTATATTACGTTATATTATATATTACATAATATGCTTATTCCATAATTTTTTTTGTCAACCTTTTATATTATATAATAATATAAACTTATATATATTAGTATATATTAGATATATAATAGTACATAAATGTTAACAAGTTATTTAGTTAACTTAGTTTTGTTAATATTATATTAAAATCTATCAATATTAAAATTCTATAAGTTTGATCTCTGATTAATTTATCGACTCGCATAAATTTAAATTATATATTATTATCATTATAATAGTAGCTTTATGTTTTGTTAGTAAATAAACATATAAATTAAGAGATGAAACAAATGATTTTCATAATTTAACATGAGGAATTATTATGTATGTAAAATAAATTATAAAAGTTGAATATTTTTATGTGTTGTGGTAATAATTTTATCTTAGTAATTATATATGTTTCTGTGGTGATTTATTTGTTGTAGTATTTTTATAAGACGTTGTATATGAAGTCATAATATTTTATTTGTTGAAGTAAAACCTTGCTTGTGATGAGTGAATGTATAGTACTGAGACTATGTAAGAAAAGTATTGAGGTTGTGTTATAAGTTTTGTGATTGGTGAGTAATGTATATTGTTGAGATTGTGTAATGTTGATTGTGGCAAAAAGTATATGATTACAAAGTGATGAAAGTACGATCTAAGTGGTAAACTAAATTCCATCTGTGTAGAATCTCTCGGTGAGATTCTTAGTGTTTTAGAATGAAAGTAGGAAGCTCAGTCTTGGGGTCATCCTGAAACTCCAATGGTCAATCAAGCTCACCTAGAAAGATTGAACCATGTGGTGAGGAGTAGTAGGATGTCTTAGTCTTGGGGGCTCCCATTATGTCTCAAGGCGCGGAACAGGCTAACCTCGTGAGTGTGGCAGGGTGGGCAACCCAAGTTTCATAAGTCACCACGAGTGTAAGACCCGCCATAGCTCGACTATCATTCTAAAGTCTGCACGAGTCAGATCTAGTATTCAACATGTTAGGATGTATGCCTTGATCTCTTTGATTAAAGTTAACCCTTGCATATTCTATGCTTGACAAATTATATGTTTTTTATATAATTAGTTCACCCTTGCTTGCTTGTGTTTGTGCCATGTTGTATGTGTTTCCTTTTGCGATGATCATCCACTTGGATGAGAGCAGATGACGAGGAGAATACTTTGGATATAGCTCTTAATGGGGACGACAGTGTTGTAGCTTAGATTTGCTAGCTTTTATTTCCATGAACTCATATTATTTTGAAGAACTTTAGTGCATTTAAAGTTTTAAATTCTCTGTAATTTTCAGGGAGAAATTCTAGTACTCTAGTTTTCAATTCCACATTATTCTATGGATGACTGTAATCCGCTATATATTTGGGATGCCACATCGAACACCCCCATCAATTTCTTTGCACAACGCATCAAATTTTCAAAATAATTATTTGACTAGAATCTCAAAAATAAGATTTTCAAAATTATCGAAAAAAATTTCTAAATAGATTTTTCACAAGATCTAATTTAATTTCATAAAAATTATAAAAGTAAACAGTAATAGATAGATAGTATGTCAAACAAAAAATAAATATTATGATAACAAATATAATAGGATAAAAAAATTACTAACATAAACTCTAATATATGATTTTAATATCTAAGAAATACACTTACCTGACTACTTATATATATATATATATATATATATATATATATATATATATATATATTAAAATAGTTTTATTGAGATATGATTTCTAATTATCAAATGTATTTCGGAATTGATTTTTCAATATATATCTTAAAAAAGTTTATTTCTGGTTAATTTGTGATTTTCAAGAAATATCAAATATATTTCAAAATTGATTCTTCAAAATGAAATTTTCTGAATAAATTTTTCAAAATCCATGTTTTTTGGAATAAATTTTCTGAAATATTCTTACATAAAATATATTTTAGAAGTTTCGGATTGAAGTTGAAGCGGCTGTGGTACAGTGTCGGCTGGCGGTGGTTGGTGACAGTGATGGAAGTGTTTAAGTCTTTTTTTCACTAATTATAGCAATGCAGTTCGTAATTTTGGAAATGTAAATCTAATCTTACAGTGCTTTGCTTCCTTGCACCCTTATTATTAGTAACTTTACACCGATATTAACCAAAAAGACTAAAATACCCTCTTCTTGTATCACCTCAGCCATCATCACTACAGCTGCAGAGAAAGGAGAGGAAGAAAGCATTGCAAAAAAATAATTCATTCTGTAATATTTCTAAAGCTTGTTTCAAAATACATTCCACGCATTCGCCAATGTTTATTCTGAAAATCCTACTTAGGTAAGCTTGTTTTGAAATGCATTTCATGCTTCTCAAAAATCCCATTGCAGGAAACTCAATATCTAATAGTTCAAGGATCAATAATTATGAATAAAGCCATCACAGCAACATTAAGAGTGAGATTGAAAACAAAAACATAAAAGAGTTAGATGGAAAACAAATAAATATGAGATATTGCAGGATGAAAAGGCCTCATTCTTGACAGAAACTCGTGAAAATGCTGTTGTGTCCCAATTTTTATAAATAAAACGATAGATGAAATCTGAGAATCTACACCAAATACAGGTATTCCAAGAAAGTGAAGAAGATCTGGACTACACACAGATCCATCAACCATCATAAAATACCATCATACTATAATGAAAAAAGAAAATTATATTTCCAGCGTAACATGACTAGCTATAATGATGAACAAAATGAATGAGCACAGACCATGTTGGAAGGCTCAGAATTTCCTTTCTCACAACCTTGAGGTTCTAGATTTTTCCAATCGTGGAAAATCATATGGTTATGACGTTTCTGCTCATGAATGCCTGCCAAGCCGAGTTCCATTTTCATCATCACCCGTCAGAATGCTTCATGTATAGCTTCCGTTCTGCCATTTGCAGTAAGTCACAGTATTACTGCACAACAGCACAGATGGTTTTGCCAATGCAGTGACATCCTTATCTAACTCCTGGATATTAGAGTAAAATGTATCTGATAAGATGGTTCTAATCTGCATCACCAAGCCCATCACTTCCATCACCCCTTTTGGAAATCGGAGTAAAATGTGAATTTGGTTTCTTCTTCTGAGAAGCAATTTCAGCATTCTTCCGCAAAACAGCTCCAGGAGATGGATATGGTCGTTGTTGAAAGAGAGGACCCTGAAATTGATCGAGAAAGAACTTATAGATCATGTTCAGTTCAGGAATGTCAGGAAACCGAAACCAGAAATATTATGGCAGACATTCTACTTTTCTCAGTTTCTGCATAACAGGCATCACTGCTACCCACTTGCACTTGATACTACCAACTCTAGAGGCTATATAGGCATCAAATAGAAGCTCAATATCCACCAACTCTACCCGTAATCTTTCATTACTCAATTTCACCTACTTTTTTATTGTTTACACACATCACGTTTTCACGGTTAACTTCATTCAGTTACAAAATTCTTCTGAGAATTAAAGCATCCACATAAATGAGGTTAAAGCATTTATTTGGCTAAAAACGCATTGAAAAAAATAGACATCAAATTATCAATAAGAAAATCAATTAAGGAAAAGATAGGAACAAAAGAATTTCTGAGAAAATAAATAAATAAAAAGAAGTAATGTACATACTGTTGCTGTTGTGTCAGCTGCTCGTGGCTGCACACCTTTCAGACCCACGACCCTGAAAGTAATCATACATTTACAATTACTAATCATTTAATCGAGCTGTTCTATTATATGTGTGTGTAGCACACACAATACACATACCAGCCACCCCGAGGAGCATCAGAATAGGAGCTAGGGTCCATGGGATCCAACTCATCATCCTCTGCATGAGCACGTTTCTTTCCCCCTTTTCTACTTCCTTTGTGAAATGGAGGTTTCGAACTGGTCCTGGAGAAACAAATTCTAATCATTACAATCCTTTATGGCACCAGTAAAGACAAACCGTGAGATAACTCAATGAGATGATAGCAACCCAGCCCACAACTCCCGACCCAACAACAAAATGGACTGTATGATTATTGAGCATTGAGCAATTTGGGGAATATCTAGGGTGGTAGAGGTCACAGGGCAGAGTAGGCTCTTCACGTTTGATAGGTTTCATTTTCTATCATTCTGCATTTACCTTCTTGTGTTATCTATTGTAATGAGAGCTCTACCTCTGCAGTTATATTGCTTTTATTTATTAATACTGGTTCCTATCAGTTTCTTTTCAAAAGTTCATTTCGCCTTAATTTTCATCAATCATTTCTTCAGAATGCACCTTCCACTGTTGAACTCTAGGAATTATTATCACAATATGGAAGAGAACCTAAAAGAAAATGTATTTGCTATACAAGCTTTTAATCTAAGCATGCCATAGATTTTTCATGAAAGCATAGTGTAGAAAAAGAGAAAATCTAAAAGGATAGTGAACAATGAAATTTAATTATATATTATTATAGAGGTCTGCCTCAAGGGTGCACAGCAACAAAATTGGCTAGATAACATCAACTGAACAACAAGGAGTTTTTGTTAAAAAATTAATAACACTGCAGATCTTCATGCAACTAACCTCTCTTTGTTAGACTTATTGTCTGAAATTTGAGAGGGATGTGCAGCACTGCTTTGCTGATTGTTCAAACTTGAGGACAAATACTGACATTGAGGAAGATTCAGAACCCTGCATTTGTTAATTTTTTGATAATAAAACCAAATGAAATATTAGAGATAAGACTATGCTGCTAATTTGAAAAAAAAAAGGTAAGCAGATGATGTATATAGTCATACATGAAGAAAAAAATCAACATTAATTTTGTGGATTTCATTTTCACTGCAGGGAGTGGGATCTGTTCTGATTTTATTTTTGTAGATTTATTTATTTACTATTATAGCACATTTCCAGGGATCTTCTATTACAATTCAACGTATGATACAGATGAACTAGCAAATTACAAGTGAGCAAGACAAGCATCTTTCTGTCACAAATGGTGTTGTAAGGAAAGATCAGAAAGGAATAATGTTTTGCCTTAAAATGACAAAACTAGTACTTTGTTAAGCCTTTGAACAATTTCATCTACAGCAGTGGAACAAGGTTTGGGTATGTGTAGCCCCATTGCTTGGAATTAGTATCTAAAAGCCTAAAGCATGTCACCCACCAAATCTGGTTAACTAATTTTGGTTTTCAGGAAACTTTAATTTTTCCCTCAATTCCCTTTGATTTGGTGTGTCAAAATGAATGATACCCTGTCATTACAGGACTATAATCATCAATAAGCTGAAAATAATACAGAAACATCCTCATTTTCTCTTATGATAAGAATGTAGTTGACATACAAAATGAGATAGGTACATTCCTGGAAAGAATGATGATAAAACCGAATTATCAACATCACTTTGTACCATTCCACACCGAGGATTGCTTGAGGCCAGATAAGGATTTATGAAGTTGGCATATCTAGGAGGTTCTTCCATGTAGATTTTCTCATCAAGATCACTATTGTTAGGTGAAAGTTTAACAGACCCTTTACTTTGGTTTTGATTATGTGCTAAAATATAATTTTATAAGTATCAGGTCTTGTCAAAAGCAAGTACTTTATTGGCTTGAGAGACGCAAACATGTTGCTCTTCACCAAACACAGTGGGTCCACCAGGCCTACATCTAGATACTACATTAAACTGCAACATAATTTTCAAGAAGCCCTAGATACTATGTTAAAGTATAAGAAATAAAATCAATACAATAAATAGAAGAGAAGTGGTATTCGGTAATGATAACGATATGATATGGTAATAAATAAAAACATTCCTAATAATAATCTAGATATTCTTGTTTCTAAAAGATTTGTGCCTTGCTTATGTAATTATAGTAATAAGAATTCTCCAACATTAGCATGCTTGGTTGGGATTATTTCTAAGGAAACAATCGCTTAAGAGTAACCATTTTCCAAAAATAAGATGAACCAAACACAAACTAAGACCTCAGTAATCATTAACAGTAGCAACTCTCTACCTTGTACAGTGATTGCAGTAACCCCATGCTTGAACAAGGCCAACACCCCAACCACCACATCCCATGCAACGTGGTAAATTAGATGATTGGTCATATCCATCACCAACAGAAACTTCGTGAGCTAAATTAGGCCTCTCCCATTGTGATACATGAGTTTTTGTATTGTAATAATACTTATGACCTGAAATACAAAGAAATAATTGATAAGAAAAATTATAAAATTCTCAAAACAATGACAAAAAAGATAAGAAAAATGAATTGTACAAGTACAATCAAGTATATGGAAAAACTGATCCAACAAATAAACCACTCTAAAAGTCACTTCGCAAGTGTTAAAACGTCTTATTTCTCTACCAAGACTCTAAAGTATATATTGAACCTGGTAGCATATATACATGGTCACTATGAAAATTTGTCATGTTTATATCAAACACCAATGAATGAAGAATCAAATACATTTACTAGTTGACAAAATAAAAACATGCAAAAGGAAAGAACAAATGAAAACTCAGATGTCAAAATTGTTAAACTATAAGAAAGAGAGACATTAAACTGAAATCATGTGTTTGTTGGACATGTTCCACCCATTATAGGGTCATTATCAGACTACGTCTAATCTCACACTCGAGATGTATATACCTCAATATGAGGGGAGGTGTTGGAAGTCCCACGTCGGCTAGAGATAAGACCAATTTATAATATATAAGTAGGTGCAAACCACCTTACAAGCTGGTTTTATGAAGTTAAATTAGATTTAAAATCCACTTCTTAACAATTGTCAAAGTCACACTAAACAAGGTTGATCAATTGGTAGTATACGAGAAATAGGTGACTTAAACATGGACGTATCAGCAATATTGAGTGAATGTGGGGGTTCTCGTTTTGAATGAATTTTAGAATTACTTATGTAGGCATCCATAGTTATTATTATTGTGATGCAACGGAAGTATTTTCCCCATAAAATGAAATGTGTATCCATTTTTATTTTCTAAAGAATATAGAGCAATGCAGATGATGCAGAAGTCATGTGGGGTTTCCTGTTAATCCCAAAATTTTATCACAAGTAGCAACATACCCTTGTGGCAAACCATATAAGCCCAAAGTCATAAAAAACATACTACGGTTCTCAAGTTCCTTCTTTACATTTGTAACTAGTCTAAGAAGTTCATTAAAATCATGCGTGGTGGCATGAAGCTGCCCAAGATAATAAATCATAAGGCCTTCAAATTCTGGTGGATCAAGAATTGTCATTAGATCTTGGCACGTGCACTAAAACACAATGTGTCATTGGTATAAAGGGCAGGGCCTCACTCTGAAATGAAGTACACGTCTAATACGAAGAATAGGTTTGAAGGACATGGATTCGATAATACTACATAGTTGAGCATCAACCTTTATACATTGTTCACGTTCTATAGAAAAAAACAAATCGAACAATTTTAGTGAGATTGGATTTGTAGCCTAACACACTTAAACATAACCCGAATTCAAGCCCACGACTTGTTCATCGTCTTACTACTAACAATATGAAAAATAATAATAATAATATAATGCAAAGAGATAGAAAAGTATATCATGCCCCAAACAAACTCTACGAAGTTGCCACCACAGGTAGGAGCGCACAGAGGAGGAAACCTTGGTCAATCTCAGACACTATCAGCCAATCAGAGTTGTGGCTTGAAAAGGAGAGAAGACGAGCATGAGGGTGCATGGATGGGTGGTTTGCATCAACATTTGGATGGTTGGTTAGATCCATGTAGCATAATCCCAACCCTATGTTACTCTAAGAAAATAGTGGTCACTAGAAACTTGCCATGTGACTTCAGAGCAGTCCACGTGAACCTCAAAGAAAGGTTTGACATAAAAAAAGAATCCTTCGAAAACAATGGATCTACTAGGCCAACACGATTTTGAAAAAAAGGCTCTATATATCATGTCAAACTATAAGAGAGAAAGAAATTGAGTTGAAACCTTGTTTATCTGGGGCAACATGGATGTTTTATTTATATTGAAAAAAATGGAATCAATACAATAAATAGAGATTTGGTATCCTCTATTAATAAACATATTATATGTGAATAAATAAAAATGTTCCTAATAATACATATATAATCTAGATATTCTTAAGCATATAATATCTATTCCTTATGTCTAAAATTACAACAAGAACATTTAGTATAAATATATTTATTTTATCCATAATGTTAAAAGTTGTTATGTACTTTTTTTTATCAAATTTCAAATACTTCTGATCAATTACCCAATTTGAGCGTTAAAAACTCGGAGGTTTTACTTTTTGTTTTCTAGCGGCAACAACAACAAAGGCCTTTCCAACTTCAACAACTAACTTGTTAAGAGTCCTACATTGAGTAGAATCAACTATTTGATAGTATTTAAGCCTTGAGGAGGAGAGTCCAACCCAAAAATGCTAGTCCATTGAGTGGGAGAGCCTCGGGGCTTACTACATCAAATAGTTCATTTTACTCAATGTGAGACTCCTAAGATAACTCCAATGTTGTGATTCTCTCCCTAGTTTCTTATCAAGGTCCTTACCATGGCATTGAAGAAGGTCAGTGGGTCCCATTGAACATTGCTTTCTCCTACTAAATTTACCTTGAGGACAAGGTGAATGATTCCTTTCGGGGTTATTATTTCGTAAATATATTGGGTTAAACTAGTTTCTATCATCAAAGGAGGTTATCGTTAGTTACTGATGGCTAGATAGATTTCAAAAAAAAAAAAAAACATTTAACAGATAGGGTTGGAGTCTCCTTAGAATACAAGAAATAAAACTCAGAGACCAGATGCAACTACATGATAATTATAGCTGAACCTGTTGTTTCATCCAATGACTCCACCCAATTTTCTGGAAGGTGTGAAGATGATGGTGATTGCTCAGTTAAGTATGATTCTTGAGGCTTTTCCCATTGACTCTTCCCTGTACTTTCATTATAATAATAACATGCCCCACTTCCAGGATCTTTTGCCTCAACCTACATGGAAATTTCTAGTAGTAGTAAGGTATTGATAAAATTAAGATATGTTCATTGTCCGAACTTAAAATGCACAATAAGATATCATTAATTATGTACCTCCAAACCTACTCATAAACTTCTACTTTGGAACAAAAATTATTTCATTAGGTACAGAGTAAAGCCCAACATCTAATATGTTGTTTCTTGTTTGTCAAGCCTGAGGTTTCATTCTTCCATAATTCACATGCCAAAACTTTCTGTCAACATGATTTCATTTACCTTCCCTTTGTTTTTGAAAAATGATATACCCAGGATTGTGGTGATGATTAAATATGCAGCAGCTGTGACACCAAAATCTTAATTCTATCCTTTTTTTGTAGAAATTATGATTTGATTTAAGAAGGTCCAGGACTGATAGAGTTTTAAATAGCTAAAGGCATAAGCCAAGAAATTTCCCACCGAAATTCAAAAGCAAACTTTATAACAAGTGATAGTGATACACACCCATCCTGGTGGCAACTTTTGATATTCCGTAACTTCATCTGCAGTGACTTTCTGAAACTCAATAACGGGTAATATGTAAGGTAGTTGAACAGATTGAAAGTAATTATTGCAAAACACTTAAGAGAATGAGAAACTAGAAGTTAAAGTTGCAGCAAAATAGTCTTAAAAGATAGAATATCTTGTATTTCAAACCGCAGATGAAATTTGTAGCACAAAGTTGTGGATGAAACCTCGGAAATAGATTGTCATCCTCACTTCCACGTAGGAAAATATCAGAAAAAAAATAATATTAATATAAGATAATATACTTACAAGTTCTGCCGTGCATGAATTGTCTCCAAGAATACCCCTAGCTCTCAACCTCTGCTTGAGGTACTCAGGCAATTCTTTAGCTGCAGGTTTCTGTTCTGAACATCTATCGAGCATAGGATCAGACTGACTGATGGCATTGTTACCTACTTCACAGTTCCAGAACCCAGAAAGTTAAGGTACAAGAGTCTACAGCACGAGTAAAAAATCTTTGTAATCATATTTACCTGCAGCAGTATTAAGTTTTGGACCATCATAATAGGCACCTCCACCAGGCACACCATATCCATTGCCTATTTCTGTGTTACCTGATACAGAATGCATATGATACCAACATAATCAGGCAAGCTATTACTACTAAAAAAACAAGCACAGATGCAATATTGTTAAAATCACGAGTAAACTTGCATAATCGTCTTATCCCACAAGGTCAGGGGACGTTAAAAGTTGACACAGATGGCAGATCAGGAGAGGCAAGGGCTGTGGGATCACAAGGCTGCTTGTCGAATCCCGGGATTATGTGCCACATCTATCCTTTCCATTTTTTGCAGCTAGGGTTCAACATTTGTTGGCTAAAAGAGAAGACTAAACCCCACCCTATAACAAAGCCCAACTTGTATGGCCCTTTTGTTCTAATAGGAAACCAGAAACGGAGGAGACTACTCATAGCACCCATAATGTTGATGCTAACACTGCTGTCAAACAACCATAACTGTCATCACTGCAGCCATCTAAACACTAATGTAGCTACAGCCAGTTATGCCCTCACAGTCGTCAACACTTGCTATGTTCTGCTGTGTCTTTACTTCTTTTGTTCTTGAAAGAGAGTGTTCTATGTTCTGTTTAGAATTTGTAAGAAAAAAAAAATGCCATCAGATAGGGGTGATTCGGGTCACGCTGCTAGAAGAGGCATAGGAGCACGGACTGATCCTGCATGGAGTCAGTGTTTTAATTGGTGGGAAAGCAAGAACTGTGAAATGTAAATATTGTAAGAATGTATTAACAGAAGGAATCTATCGATTGAAGCAACATTTAGCAGGATTTTCAAATGATATCGGACATGTATAGCAGTTCCTAAAGGTGCTAAAAAAATATTTTGGATGTTGTTTATCAAGTGCATAAAATTTGATTAAAAAATAAAAATTCAAAGAATTTGAAGGGGGAGTAGTGTCAATAATTCAGAACATGCTAGAAAAGGACTAAAACAAGATGAAGAGGGTTATGACCCATCATGGATTTTCAAGAAAAGAGGAGTAGGCAGTCAAACTACTATAAATGCCGTTTTCAAGAAAAGTAAGAGGGACGATGCATATCAAGAAATTGTTTTATCTTTCTACAACAATGTTATGCCATTTAACGTACCAACAAGTGAAGAGTTCTCAACTTTGGATGCTTCGGATGAAAAAATAAGTTGATGTTGGAGAAAATGCTAGTGGTGGTGTTGCTGCTGCAGCAATGGATAATTTGGAGGTTCCTCCGATTGCAAATAATGATGGTCATAGGAGGAGATGACATTAATGAAAAGGAAGATCAAGTGGAGAAGGATGCTTGTGCTGCTTTTAATATGAATGGTCTCCTTAGATTGTTTGTTTGTATTAAGCATCTATGAGTTCATTAGTTATTTTATGAGTAATTTTATGCACATGTCAAGTTATGATCCTCAAGTTTCACAACATTGTATAGATGAAATTATTAGTATTAGTAATGTGTTTCAAAGTGCTTATTTATAATTTATCTAGGCTTATCTTATAACATAAGTGCTTCGGTAAGTATTTGGAAGACGTCAAGAAAAATTGCTATGATAGCTTCTCTCAATAAGCTCTCTACTCTAGCTTATGAAAACATTTACAACTTGTATGGAAACAATTTAACCCTGCTTCCTCTCACTTATCGAAACAACTTATAAATAAGTGCATACATGATGAGGAATTATTTGGTAAGCACTCGAGTAAGCTGCTTACTGTCCTTAACACACTACATTAGGGTAAACTTGTAAAGTAATGTCTAATTCCAATCAAAGGACCCCAGAGTTTGCCTGAAGATTTCCTTTGGTTAATCCATTCGAAGTGCTCTTGCTCTCCCATTAGATCTGAATCTATTATTTCATAATTTATACTCCTTCCAGTTGACAGATACTACCCATTTGTTTAACGCCCATCCTCTACTCCTACCTGATGCTCCCTTATGTAAAGATCCATTGTGGAATACCTTTACAGAGGTATGAATCCTACTCTAATATATATACACACAATATTATACATAAATAAGACATTTATTTACTTCTCTTGTCAAAATCCTTTACAACAACTCGAGGTTCTCATATTTGTATGAAGGGGATAGACGCATGATTTATTCTGCATTTTTATAAAGATGTTAGATGTCAATAAAATGAAAGAGCCAACAAAATGGGAAAAGAAATATTATGAGAAAGAAAAGTCCATAAGAGTTGAGCTTCCCGAAGTCCAAATGGAAAAAGAAGATGGAGCAAGATACAAGGAAATCAAGTCATAAATGAAGGTAAAAGTATAAAGTAATATCAGTCCACCAACATCAAGCCACCAATGCCACTTAATCATTGAACTGGAGAAAAAGGAAGCAAAATGGTACAGAAATAAGAATACTCGGTTAAGTAAACTACAGACCTTCTTCCACACGTGCAGCTTTCCCACGTTTCACAGCCATTTCAGCCCTATGCTCTGTGGCCATTTTCAACAGATGCTCCTGTTTTTTTTTTTAATAAAAACAAAAAACAGAAAAGCTCCGTCTAACTCTTCTACTCTTCAAAGAAATAAAACTAATCCCAAACACTTTTAGTCACGCACCTTCAAAGCGTTGGGGTCACGCCGCTCCGAGAATACATCCAAATTGTCCTCGTTAGGTGCAACAGCAGTTCTTCCCTCCCTTGAATGGCACAACACAAACATCTAACTCAATAATCCCATTATCTCAAACCACTAACATTGCAAGACAGCATTCCACATAATTGAACAAAGGAAAACGAAAATCAACACACACCTTTGACTCCTTATGACATTTTGCATCGCAATTTCCTATCAACAAAAACAAATCCAAAACAACCAGAACAGTCAAATGAAAACTATCCAAATAAAAATAAAAAAAAAAACACGAGAGCAAGAGCTTAAAACACAGTCCACAAGATCAATAAAACAACAACTGCACCCACATTTCTCCACAATCTCAAAAAATCACAAAAGAACCCAAAATACCAATATAAAACCTTGCACAAGAGATAGCAACATACTTGTTCGCGCAGTACTGCATCCTGAGCAGCAATGTCAATGTCGCGCGACCCATTGAACTGTGCTCCATAGTAGTTTGAAGCGATGCTATTTGAAACTGTCACTGTGGCATCATCCACTCTAGTGTTCACAGTAAGATTAGAATTGGAAGGGTTAATTTCATGTTGAAGGTTGTCGGAGGCGTTGGGAGGAAAAGGGTATTGAGGTGAAGGAACGGCATGGGCATAGTTTGGCCATGAAGGAACACCTGGAGGAAGTGGTTGATCTTGGGAATTTTCCATGCCTTCTGAATTTGCACTGCTTAACACACCACAAAATTGGTGAAATCACAACATCGATTTCGTAAGGAGCATGAACGAGGGTTCATGAAAAACAGAGTCAGTTTGCGTAGAATGAAAGCGTGAAAGTTGAATTGGGTATACGTGAAACAACAAAGGATTGAAGGGTTCTTGTGTTCATACGGTGGATGAACCCTTACAAAATAATTTAAATAAAATAAAATAATTTATGAGCTTGGAAGGCATTAAAAACCTTCTCACTTGCATGTTTAATATTTTTAAGAATTTCTAAATATTTGAGTAGATTGAAAAAGATACTGATTTTCCCATTTTACGATTTCTTTTAATTTTTAAATTTAAAATTGTCCGTCTTTTGAATTTTAAAATATATGAATTTGTCAATATAAAGGTTAACGAAGTACATTAATTGTATTTTTTTTTTTAAATTTGAAATTGTTTATCATTTTGAACTTTAAACTATGCGGATTTGTTAATCAAAAATTAGCTATTTGTATAGTACGATATTTGAGCCGATTAACATTTAAGATCGATTGGTTTATTTAGGTTAAGTGATTGTCAAATCAGGTTAAACGATATTAGACCTCAATTGGACTAACGTTTAAGTGATTAGACTAATAGTTTAGGAGAAAATAAAATAATCAAGAATATCTAATTAAAGATATTTATAAAACTTCTTGTAAGCAACCAACTGGATTTTTAAATAATTTTTTTGAGAGCCAAGGCTCCACAATTCACATGCCTTTTGCAGGTATCTCTCCCTCTGCTGGTGAAGGAACACGAAACAGTACAAGTCGAAAGAGAACAAGCGACACCAGAACAAAGTAAGCGAGTGGTCTAGAACGTGAAAAAGCGAGTTATGCAGACGACTAAAAAAAACAAAGACGCATTCACCAGGTCAGTCTCACGGTCCCACAAAATCTATAAATATTAATCAATTTACTAATTAAAATTTCACTTTTTAAAGGGAAAAAGAAAGTAAAAAAGTAATTCATAGTACGTCTAAATAGTCTACTTAAAAACAATGAATTATGATATGAAGTTAGAATCAAAACAAATATACGTATATATGAAATATTAATAATCATGTATAGTACCTTGTAATAAAAAATTTGCTTACTTCATGCATAAAATGTGGTTTAACTATCATTTAGCAAAAGATTTTTAGAAAAAAAAAAATTGGCTTAATTAAATTTCAAGTTTCTAATCAACTTACAAAAATTTAATTAAATTTCTAATAAGTTTTTATGATTTATTAAATATTCAAGAAATTTATATTTTTGAATAGTAACATGTATTAATTTGTTGGTTAAAAATTAATAGTGTTCTTGTATTTAAATATTAATCAATTTAGTAATTAAAATTTCACATTTTTAAGTAAAAAAGAAAGGAGTTAAATGATTCACATTGCGTCTAAATAGTCCACTAAAAAATTAATGTGAGAAATTAATAATTATGCATACATGCATAAATAAGTGAAAAAGGGAAATATGTGCACATTCAGCTTTATTTAGATCTAGATTACAGTGGATAAAAAAGCATAACCCAATGGACACAAATAAAGATTGAATTAAAATTTGATTGATATTCAAGCCTTTCAAAATTCATTAATCTCCACTAATGTTTTCATATTAACACATGACTAAGCCATGTTTAAAGTTTTAGTTTTAACTTTAAATGATAATTTTTTTTAGTAAATTATTTTAATTTTATTTAAACTATAATTCAAATTATTCGTATCCGAATAACTTGATAATTTAAACTGTGGAATATGAATTTTAAACATCAAATTCAGAGTATGCTGAATTAATCATGTTAGGCCTGAATCCTCCCCAACCGGGTTTGTTGTTTAGGCCTAAAGCTTTAGCAAAGTATGAGTTTAAATATTGCAAAAACTAAATGTGCAAGATATGTCAAGTCAAACAATATATATATATATATATATATATATATATATATATATATATATATATATATATATATTATAAACTCATGATCAAGTTATATATAGTTGTTTATGAAAGAAAAAAACAGATTTTTGTTACATATAAATAATTTTGTTTCAGTACTGATCCAAAATGTTTCCTTTCAAAATCTTTGATTAAAATATTTAAATTATTTTAATTAGTTCTAATTGATGTGATGAAATTAAATTGAAGCCTGAAAAATAATATTTTAAATTATCTATATGTATACTTCATTCGTTTATAATTTGTTTATAATATAAGTTGATTTTTTTCTTTTTCTATTGAAGAGGAATTTGAAACATAACAATTAAAATAATTCTATTATTCAAATTGTTTATTTATATATCCAAAATAATAACTATTGCAATACAAACTCACATGTACGAAGACTTTTTAATTTATTACTACTTTGTTTTACTTAAAACTTATTCTGTTTTTATGTACCAAGATAAAATATTTAATTAAATCTCCCAACAAATTATAAAATTATATTATAAAATTGTTATAGTAAGAATCCAAAAAATGGAGTATTAAGAGTTATATGGTGTTTAAATAAGGAGACCATGTTATTTTAATATTAAAATAACTAAAAGTATAAATAAAAATTTCATGAGTCTCGTTACTTAAAATGCATATATTTTTTCAAAACTTTTCTGAGTCTTCTTTGTTGTAATACTGTTAGATTATTACAAAAAGAGACTTGTTTAGTGGTAGTATGTCAACATTCAAATTTTTCAATGTTAATTAATTTTGCAACGTTTTTTATTTATTTTATTATTTTATTCTTTTCTAGCTCTACAAACAAAACTTCTTCCCTCATTCCAAAACATCCCAAAGTAGTCTTCTCTCATTCTCTTTTCTTCTTTTCCTCTTCTAAAATTAATTTGGGTTTATTTTTATACTTTTTTTAGAGATCATTGCTAGTTCTAAGATCCTCAGAGAAATTCTAAGAAGTTCTTGTTGGATCCTGGGGGACTTACGCTGCGGATAAGTCCTTAAAGACATACACGCCTCAAGAAATTTTGCGGTTTGAGTTTTTGTCAACATTTTTACTACATTCTTTACCTTCTTTCTTCGAGTTCTAACCACTAAGTCATTTGTTTGAAGGTCAAAAAGTGTCTAAGTGATCACGACATCAAGATGTTCATTTCCACCCGAACAATTTTCTCAAAAGAGTAAGTTAATTTTTTCTCTTTTCTTAGTTGTACGTTTCTTCCATACATGGTTGCATGTGTCTTCCTATCTTTCTAGTAGGTTCCTTGTTGATCAGTGGTTCTAACTGCATAACCTGATCATGGTTTTGTGGTATGTAGGTGTGGATAGAGTTCTCGAAGCCGAGAAAGTTATTTTTTGTCTTAAAATTGTTTGATTTTCCAACAAGTAAGGGAAGCTAACTACTGTTGTTTCATGTTGATAATGTTTAGATCAATTGTGTTGCATATTTGATTTGGTTTGAAATTGATGAATTAATATATGAAATTGTTGAATTTGAGCTTACTAAAGTTCCTTTGTTTTGTAGACTGATTTCATGAAATTGCTGTGAATATATGTTGGTTGATATTGGAAGAGTCTTATTGTGAGTGCTTGTTAAATATTGTGTGTTTGATCACTTGAGTTGATGTATTGGAGACTATAATTGGTTGGATTTTTGTTGTCCAGTCTTGATGTAGTGAGAAATGAAAGTTTTGGTTGGTTTTGGGTTTTGACGTTGAATTTGTAGATGAGTTAGTTTGAGAAAGAACTTGAGGTTTGGAGTTTTTGTGCCAATTAAGACCTATTTAGCCTTTTAGTTCAATGTGAGTTATAAACATGTTTTTGAATCATTTCTAGTGTCAAAAGTATCAATTTGGTCATTTGGATAGGCTTTAAGGACATATAGATCAACTTTAAAAGTTACTGTCATCTGGTATAGCGTTGAATAGCCTTGTATGATGCTGAGCGCAACAAAAACCCGAGAATCATTAGGCTTCAGGACGTTGAGCGCCACCCTGGGTGTTAAGCACCACAAATTCAATGAGCTCTTTAACTTTTGGACACTGAGCAGTAGACTAGGGCTCTAAGCGCCACTTCTATGTTTCAAGTATGGACTTTTTATTTTTGCTTAATTTGTTGGGCGAGTGACTTGCTCACTAGGCGACGGTTTAGTAGAAGGCATTTGTTTTGGGTTTTCCCTTTAAGCTTTTTTACACTTTAAAAGGTTGTTTTTGGTTTAGACTGTTTTACACAAATTGATTAAATAAGGGTGGATATTATATATGTTGATGATTAATGAATATAGGGTGAATGATGTTATTTCAAGTATGATATGAATGTGATAATGAATTCTGGTTGTTGGTGTTTGACGTAATTGAGTGGACCTCGTGGTGAGACTTCATGGTGACATTCATTAGTTAATTGTTTAGGGTAATTTCATAGATCCCATAAGTATATTTTGTGGTGGCATTCAATAGTGTGATGTCTTGATGTAAGGACTTAGTATTGAAAATTATCTTGACATTTTAATAATTATTCTATCTCAAGTAATGAAAGGGATTATGTGATAAGGAGTAGTAAAATATGCTAATATATGATTTTGATTCTTTTAACATAGGTGGTAGACAAACTATCCATATGGCTTGGGTGGGCAAGCAGAAACACTACTACAGATGAAAAACTTGTCACATTAATACACATATCTAGATGAATATAGGATAACAGTGTTTTAGTGGAGGCAACAAGTACATAAATGTATAGATAGTAAGACAAGTTCTTTGCTATTTGAAGCTTTTGGAAACCTATCTTAAAACCATTATGTATAGGCAATCTTAGTTTTGGAATTTTAGTACTGTATACATAAAATATGATGTCATGGTTTATTTTGAGTGTCTTAAAAGTTAATTGTTCTGGTTATTAAACATGTAATGCTCCATTAAAGTGTTAAAACTATTAAAATCAGATATTATTGTTTCATTTAAATTTTAATTCATTATTTTGATTGATTTTGTTATCACATTGTTCGATACAATTACATAACAAAACGCATTTAATTAAAAAGTAATAAAGTATTATTATTTAATTTTACAAAAAATAAAATACTTATATTAAATTTTAATTATATGTATAAACTTAAATTCATATAATAAATATATTTTATTTATTTTTAAAACTCCCAAGATAAAAGTACTAGTTTTTATAAGAGTTAGCTTAAATTCATATAATAAATATATTTTATTTACTTTTAAAACTCCAAGATAAAAGTACTAGCTAGTTTTTTACAAGAGGTAGCCTAACAAGGATACAAACAGAACGGAAAACAAGTATCACAATATTTTAGCTTTCGGAAGAATCACAATCCATCAACAGTAAAACTAAACCATCACAAAAGAGAGCAATGGTTCAAATAGTCCTTCAATATTTATGACCTAATCCTCATCCTCGTCGCTTCCATAATTTTGACACAAAGATTGTAGTCCAGTATTTGTTTTAATATCTTTTTTCTCCTGTTCTGGTTCTGTAGGACTTTTAACATCCGATTTCTTGATGACAGAAATTTTCACCAAAGAATTAAGTTTTCCACCATTGCGTTCGTTTTCTACAAATAACCAAAACATGTTAACTTTGCATTCCTATAGATAGTATTGTTAAACAAAAGAAAAATATTAAACGTAACCAATTAAACATGACTAAAAATAAAACGATGCAGGTGTGAATGGTGCATAGCCTTTCCATTTTCTGCAAATCATACTAGTGTTACGAACCTGGCTCTATAAATATTAGACGAAGATCAGAATTGTCCAAAGCTTAAGGTTTTCTTTTTGATAGGGTAAAGGATAGAGGGAAATAACTTCCCACTGGTTATTGTGCTAGGGTAGTTATGTTCAGTTTATTATAAATATGTTTTATCTTTACATTTCTATGATGCAGAACATATTTTACAGAGTAAATGAATATTATGATATCTCCTTACAGATAGTAATGACTCAATGAGCGATAACATTTCAATGCATTGGTGAATTTCGATGCATCTATCTAGTTGATAAACACGTGAAAAGTACATACCTTGTTTGCCATAATCATCCAAAGTAGCTTTTGTCAGAGAGTCGGTTGGTTTGCTTGGATGATCTTCAGACATCTTTTGCTTCTGCACACATATACATCACAAACACACTCAAAGAGTTGTTTTTGTACAAGATTTGATGCTTTAGATGAATAAAAGATGATAAATTTGTAAATTTAGAAAAATTTCACCAATAAATTTCTCAGAAAATTTTATGAACTTCACATGTATAATATATCTCTCATATTTCAATTCTAAAAAGTCCACACTCAAAAGGAAAATAAAAATAGAACACTTCCTTTATTTTTTTTATCTAAGCAATAATTTATTTTAAGAGAGAAAAATATTAAATGGTAAAAGGAAAAAAAAAAATAAAGATCAAGATACAAGCAACAAAGCCTGCCAATATCCATCTGTAAATCTAAGAAACCCCATAACCTTAAGTAATTCCAAATTCTGACTGCCTCCAAAAAAAAACAAGAAATAAATGTATTCAAGCAGCCATTATGATCCTGTAGACACTTCTACAATTTTTTGTTTCTTTCCTTATAAAAAAAGGGCTTCTTTTTCCAACAACATTTACCATTCCCCAGGTCATCTGTGCCCTACTATTAAAATCGAAAGGTTAACAGAACCTAAAAAGAAATTTTCATTGATCCTGCCTGCCATACAAAATTTACGAATGAATAGTGAAATCAAACTCAGAACAGCTGGTTTAAAGAAATTGAACTGAGAAATGACTCAGAACAGTAATTACTGAAAACCAGGGATATCATAGTTCAAGAGCAATGAGGTTGAAGGTTGAGTATTGAATTTCAATAGTTAAGAACAGAGTGTGATGAAAACATAATTGAGTTGGTGTATAATGATGATGATAATTTATTTTGCCAACAAGACAACAAAAAAAATACATTACTGTAAGCACACACATACCTTCATATTATAACTTGTTTCGCCATGTCCATGAGAAATAGCATCTAATTGCTCTTCGGCTTCAATATCTTCATCACGAATTCTTTTAACATAACCTCCTGAATTCTGGTAAATATAGTATACAGCAAAAACCAGGATTAAAAACACAGGAGATAAAAGTAACTAGAAGGAGGAGAACTAAAACTGCAGGATAGTAATACTTACATGGAAGACAACCGATTTTATCATTGCTTCATCTTCTTCTTCCAGCCTCTTCTCCTGAAATCATTATAAATGAATTTGAATTATTGAGAAAGATGATAATTAAAGAATGCTTAAAAATTGCGTATCATGTTTATGTCATAGCCAAATATTAGAATAAGAAATAATGGACAATCAATGTTTAGACGGGTTATCTTGCAATAGTATAAGTTCAGAGTAAGGCATCATGGGATCATTGGAGTTGCAACCAAGGTTGTCGCAAGAGAATAACAAGAATATACCGAACAGCAAACCCAAAAATTGGTTTTGTGAGCATCAAACCAGAAAGATGACCCAAGTCATGACAGACTCCAAATATACTTCCATTCTTTTGTCACTTTATATAAGTATTTTTCGTTCCATTTTATATCTGACTTTAGAAAAATAGTTAGGCATTAATATATTTTTTTTAAAATTATACATTCTTATTAAGAAGTGAAAAAGAAAATAATAGATACTAAAATACTGAGTTTCAACTAGTAATATACAATAACAGTTATTTTTTTTACAGTCAAGGATGGCTAAAAAATGGACTATGGAGAGAACTACGGTGAGAGAAATCATTATATAATCAAATCACGGTCTCTGGCCTAAATTTTCTACTTTTACCAATACTTTATTATATCAAAGAATGACTACCAATAAATTACATTTCAAACCAATAATAATTAATCTTTGCTTCAAAAAGAAAAATTTCTCAAATAATTACATGACAAGTTTTCTCATACCTTATCAGCTGCTGTACGCTGCAGAGCCTCCAACATTTCATCAACAGAAACAGTTGCATGCCTAGACTGAAATGAAAGAGTCATGTTAGCAACTACTTACCACAAACAGACCTTATGTCCACGCACAAATGTAATTATTAATTAAACAATGGTGTGAAATGTCATTCCTTTACAGAGAAATGAAGCATATTCCACAATTATAATGCTCGCATCCCCATTGAATCATTTATGAGCAAGCTTCAAATCCAATTTTATCATTATATATATATATATATATATATATATATATATATATATTCAGTCACAACAGTGATTACCTTCATTGACTTCATCTCATCCAATGCAGCTAGGATGTCCATCTCCCTTTTAGAATCCAAGGTTCTATTTTCCAATGATTTCATAGCATCTCCCATCTCTTCAGCATCCCTCTTCTGTTTCATTTTATCAGCTTCTTCGTCTTCTGCACGCCAAGGTTCAAAATTTCTGGTTGCACCGGATTCAACAATATAATCTGAATTTTGCGGATCAGTCTTCATGGTAACTTCAGCTGAACATTTGGTGCATTTGAAATAGAATCTGAATATTTGAATTCCAAGATACGTCTGCACAAAAAATTCAAAGACAACGTCATTGATCAAATCACTCATGAAGCAAGAAGCAAATTTGAAGCCAACCAATATGTTAAACAGCAACACACAATCAATCATAAGGTTGAAGGAATCCAATACAAAATCCAAAAGATAATCAATCATAAGATTGAAGGAATCCAAAAGATAAACACAAGCGACATCTCCTTTAAGAATGTATATAGAATTACACGGGAAAAAAACAAAATAAAATAAAGATTGAAAAGTTAGTGAACTTTTAAATAACCACACCTCGCCAATGACATCTTCTTTTCTGGAATTGAACTTGGTGCCTTTGTAGATGTAGTTGCCACAAGTATTACATCGAATGCTCATGGGAAGCATCATGCGAACCTTAATCTGCTGGTTCTTAGGCCTTCTGGCTCTGGGAAGCTTGGAGGGATCAAAGTCCGGAGGGTAATACTTGTTTAAAACCTTCCTCTCTCCCATCTTTCTAAAAAAATGGAAGGAAAACCAGGAGATGAGACGCTACCCAAGCACGACGGCGAGGCACGGAGATGGCAGGGCGAGGTGAAGCACGGCGAAGCCGGCGATGCGACGCTAGGCACGGCGAGAACGCGATGAGGGAGAAAATACGGTGGTAGAGAAGAAGAAACACGAAAGAAAATAGAGATACTCGATTGGATTTTAGGTCTTGGGGGGGTTTTAATTTAGGTTTTTGAGGTTTTGAATAATTTATTCATTAATGATAATTACTCTAATAATATTTTAATAATACTATTATTATAATCAAATTCTTAATCTTATTTCGTCCACTTTTGTTGCATTGTACTCATACAAACAAAATATATATATATATATATATATATATCAATATGGCAGTTTAGTGGATTGTATTAATTAATAGAAAAAAAATTTCTTTAACATCATATATTTGACAATAATTTGACAATGACACTTATCCTTTTATCATTTGTTGTTTTAAATGATTCTGTGAACAAATTTTATTTTCTTTTTAATTTCGAAAATCATGCCTCATCCATTTTAAAAATCAGATTTAAAAAAAAAAAATTATTTAAAATGGCCTTAACACGTGACATTGTCAAATTTTTGTCAGAATAATGTTGTTAAAATATCGTGATGCTAATTAATAACATGCCATAATATCATTAATTATTAATTCCATAATTTAATTAATATCACCAAATGTTATTGTATATCAGTTAAATATATTTAACAAATGATAATTTTTTAAAACTTCTTTTCATACGATATATATTATACTATCAGTTATTTATAAATGAAGGGAGCGAAAAATAAATTTGCAAAAGATATGCTATTTTTTTTAATTGTTTTCATCTTCACAATTGTTTGTCTAATAATTATTACGTTTCAATGTCATTTTATAAAGTCAAATTATAAAAAATAGTACTCATTTATCCCTCAACATACATATTTAATTTTATCCATTTAAATATTAATGTTAATAAAACTTAAATATAGAATAATAATTCTGTTTAAATAAACTCTTTATTAAGATTATATGTGCTATTTTTGAAATTTCCATTAGACAAACAAATTATGTGAGATAATAACAATATACAGATTCAAAATCATAATTTATTTATTTATTTATTTAAGATAAGACTCTTATAACTCATAATTAAATTTTAAATATTATTGTTAATAAACCTTAAATATATAATATTGCTAAATAAACTCTTCTATTAATATTTATATGTTTGATTGTAGACTCTAAGTTAAAATTTTCACAACATGATATATTTTAAAAATCCAACAAAGATGAAATATAAACAAACTATATATGAGATAATGATACCATCACTCATTAAAAATAATAAAACTCGTTATTTATAAATTTTTATATATACTTAATAAAAATCATAAAGCTCGTTATTTATAAATTTTTATACTCAGATTCTTATCTATCTATTTAATATACTATGTTTTTTAATCTGATAGAAAATCACATTTTATATTTTGTTATAAAAAAACAGTTTTATAGTTCCTTCAATAAATATAATAATATTTCTAAAAAAAAAGATAAAAACTATTTCTTCTTGAATTTTACCAAAACATTTCAATTTAAAACTTATATTTGAAATTTGAAAATAAAAGATTTGCCTGAAAATGCCCTTGCCCCAAAATCATTTTATATTTTTAAGAATCACATCTCTTAAGATGTTATTTAGTCAACGTACTGCAAATATTTTTATTTTATTAAAAAGATAAAACTTATATTAAAACTATAAGTACGAAAGAAATATCCACTTATTACAATTTGAAATACTATTATATAAGGAAATAGATCTCATTATAATTATTTTTAATATCATATTTTAATCACATAATTATATTTTAATAAAATAGGTAATTAAATAACCTCTTTTATTGGGACATAATTATATAATTTTGTTAATTAAATATGATTATAACATACAATTTTTAATATGATCTTTATATATTGTTTTAAAATATAAAAATAATTTAGACTGTATCATTTACAACATTAATAAATAAAATCTCTTTTTTTATCTTTATAAATTCTTAGTAGTTTGCTTTTTAAAATAACCTTTTAAAACCAAATAACCATTTATAATAAAAAAAATTACCTATAAAATATAAAAAAAAATGTTTAGAATAAAATTTTAGAAATTATTTATATCTATTTTTATAATTAATATTTTTATAATTTTATATTAGATATATACACATTTTGTTATTGATTTTATTCTTATTGATATAAGTCATTTTATTAATGTATTATTTGAATTTCATAGTTATTTTCTAAGATTTAATTAACTATCTACAGTAATAATAAAATTACTAAAATTTATTTTATATTTATTCTCTTAATAACAATGATATAAACAAAAATTTAACTTCTTTGTTATCGTAAAAAAAAAGTTGATATATGTGTTTTTCATGGTTTAGCTGAAATAAAAAATGTCTTCAATGTGTTTTTTTTTTGTCAATAATGTATGTTAGTTTTCTTTGTTTCTATCTTTATTGTTGAATCAGACAAATTATTTTGTAGATAGAATGATCATTTGAGTTTTAAGTAGTGATATTGATTACAGAAAATAAAAGTTTTTAGATCGAAAAACATTTGAAATTATATACGAGAAGTGGTAAAATTGTGTAGAAAAATTGTTGATTTTGAGGGACTGTAGAGAATTAAAAGTTCAAATTGTTAGTTTATATATGTTTCGTTGAATAATATAATATCATTGTCAAAATAAAATTTCAACAAGTCTTCACCATCAGTTAAAAAACAAATCATAATTTCAATTAATTACAAAATAAAAACTTCTAATAAAATTGTTTATTTAAAACAAAATCCCAAATTTCCCAACTTTTCTGATCAACTGGCCTTCCATATGAAACGATCTTCGCAAATAAAATCCACAACTACAACATCTAAGGTGAACTAACAGAAAAAAAAATACCAAATCACCAATATAACATATATGATCAAACCTGTGCATAATAAGACTATTAACAAAAGAGAATTTTTACACTTTTTTTAAATTTTATTCGTTTAATATCTATTTTTTAAATTGAATTAAACATTTATTTTATTTTAATTATACCTTTTTTAATAGCTATTATTTTAATTCAAATAATAAAACTATTTTCTAATTTTATCCTTTTAATAACTAATTTTTTAATTTAAATAATTATTCATGATAAAAAATCAACTAATTATTATTTATAAAATGATTTTCTAATTTACAAATGCTTTTTATTTTAGTTTTAAAATTTTTACTAAAATAAAAAGTAGCATCAGTTTCCACGAGGATTTTATAATCTTTTTGAAAAATTGTTTTCATATTTTAATTTTCGGAAATGAAAGAAAGTGTTTTGAAATTGAGACTTTCTCAGTAGATAAAAAACATATATTAATGAAAAAATAATAAGCTGTTTTTATTCGGGTTGTGCTACCTCAGGTCTCAAGAAATTCCGCGATATGGGGTCCACCCAGAGAAGAAAGAAAGAGAAAAGTTAAAATGAAAATAAAAAATAAAAAATAAAGGGTGTGGCAAATTGTCTTATAAAAATAAAAATTTCTAAACAACCAAAACCTCATTTGGTTTTTTCCTCCTTCTGAAAATTCTGAAACTCATAGCCCTCTTTCTCATCCCTTCAGCACCACACTCTCTCCCACGCTGGTTTTGAACTCAAAATCTCTGCGAACTTGCTCTTGCAATCGCCATTGATAATTTCTGTACGAACCTTCTTGACAATCTCTAAATGTCCTTCTAAAATTTTTCTTACAACTCTGGATGTTTATGTCTGTGTGTTATGCCTGGATTATTAGGTTTGTGCGGTTTGGATGGTTTTTAATCATCGCTTTTGACATGTTTTAAACTCTATAATTGATCATCGACTATGACACACTTTACTTAGTTGAATATGAGTTTGCTTTTGTCATATCTTAATCAAAATGTGTCTATTGCTGTGGTCCGAAGCTCTACTCTAGGTGTGTTTAGTGCTGTCAAATTTGTGGTGATGATAACACGTTTCTTTATTGTTTTTGGTGTTTGATAAACATTTTATTTTCTGCCGCTTTGTTAGCTCCTCATGATCAGTGTGTCTGTGTTTGGATTACTTCAGACCTTCGATTGTCTCAGTTTGTTGTCACCATATTATGCGGCTTGGTGAAAAGGGATTGTCCATGCACGGAAGAAAGGGGAATTGACGTGCTTATGGTGGGAGGGCAGGGTTTTGTTTGCATTGATATTTGTTGAGATATTTTTAGGAACTTTCAAATTTTATTCCCATTGGTTTTAATTCTCTGTATTGGCTGTATCTTAGAGAACGGTGAAGAATGAGATAGGAATCAAGCTATTTGCATATTTTTGCTTTAAAATTCAAAAAATATTTCTTATGTGATTACATGTTATTTTTAACACGGGAATTTATCGTCAAGTTTGTTTTCTGGAAGGTATTAATTCTAGAGGACTAGAACTGGTTGTGAGTATCTACGCCCTTTTCATTGCATATTGCAAATTAGATGGCTTTACTTTGTCTGTTATTGTAAAAAAAGGTGGTAAAACAGGATGTTTCGCTTTAATACAGTCTGCCCAAAGGCATTAGCATTAGAAGGTTGAGTTGTTATCAGATAACATTTATTTGTTACCTTTGGCTTGGCAGCTTATGCATGCACGGTGTGGGTCCATTTCAGTGAAGTGTCAATTTGCAGATTAACATTTACTGAGTGTTGATTTTAAAGCTTAGCAATTTTCAGAAAGGCTGTATTATTCTCAATTTGCATTTCTTAATTATAATGGTGATTTTAGAGGGTGCCTTTGGTAGATCTATATAGAGTTGATGTGCTGTGTCTACACGTATTGTTAGCCATCGTTCATATTACTTTTGGTGATTTATTTTCTCTTCCATTTGTGTTTCTCCTTTCTTACTAATTTATTTTTTATGAATAGTTAATACAAGCACTCAGAAATAGAATAAATATTCAATTCTTAACCTATTAGTAATTAATAATAAAAACCTGTAGTACCGATAGCAAAGGTAGCTACTGGTGCTGATATGAACAGTAAGAGAAAAAAGAAAAAAAATAATTGATAGTGACTAAGAAGAAGAAAATAGATAGTGGCTGAACAAGAAAGAGCTAAACAAAGAAAGGAAAATATATGTGAAAGTGGAAGGAGAAAGACCAACAACTGAGCACAAAAGAAAAAAAAACAAAACAGATCACAAAAATGAAGAAAGAAATCTGTAGTAGTGAACTGAGCAGGTCATCGAAAATGGAGTGGGTCACTGAAGAAAAATAAGATAGCTTGGAGAGTGGTTGTGTGCAGGAGAGGAGAAGAATGAAGGGGTCAATACAAGGTGTGTATAATGCAGTGACCTAAATCTGGTATAGTGCACTATTTGTCACTATTGATAGCCCAGTGAGATACCTTCTTCAAAACTTGGCAATTACTCATTCGTTGTGGATTTACCCTTTTTTAAGTGTGTATTGACCAAAATATGGTTTGCTAATCGATGCTAACAAAGGTTCATATATAGTGCATGTAGGTATTATTATTGTAAAACAATCATATTTTATGCCAATATCTTCAATGACTGATTTTGATTTCTATCTCTTGCCATACCCAATTTTTACGGGAAGAAGGAACATTCTTGCCACTATGTTATACAATATTATCTTGATTAAGGAAGGTGAGGGAGCGACATATCTTTCATCAAGTATGAGTTGCATCTTGTTGTGAATATATTTTCTTCTTTTAGAGTTAAAGTCTAGTTTCATTTCTGTTTTTGGGGAAATGCCATGTGATTCATGGGCATCCTCTTACAGGCATTGACACGTGATATGTTTACCATGCTTTAATGATGTTGCTCTTATGGTCTTAACAAGATTTGCTTAGAATTCAGAGCAATTTCTTGATAATGATCAAGACAATGCCAGTTGTTTACATGTTTCTGTATTTTTTCTATCATGTGGTTAAAGTTTTTTTAATGAATAGATTCTATATTGTGAATTACTTTTTAAATAATTTCCTTTTTTTACTGTCAGGACTGCACTGATCATTTTACTTGGACAAGTGCTATTGTAGCTGGATTTGATGGCGAATTCTGCTGTGATCCTTTTATACAGAGCTATCTTTGTATTTTAGAGTATACTTGTAATTGAAACAGTTTCAGATTTGAAAACATTATCCTGTACACCTGTAAACATTTAATATTTTATTGTTACCATATCAAATTTTATCAACTCTGGTGTTGTGTGGTGCTTGTATTGACCTGATTCTTGCTTTAGTTTCTTTTTGTGTGTTTCCACCACCTCTAAATATATGCTTGAATTCACATGAAATCTTGTAGATATATATTGGTTATACGTGGGAAAAAGTAGAAGAACTGACTTCTTCATCTGAATTGTTGGATACACTTCGTACATAGTGAAGAATGGAGACTTTAGCCCAGCTGGAAGCAATGTGCGAGAGGCTTTATAACTCGCAGGATTCTGTTGAAAGAGCACAAGCGGAAAGCACACTGAAATGCTTTTCCTTGAACAGTGACTACATTTCACAGTGCCAATATGTTCTGGATAATGCATCCTCTCCGTATGCATTGATGTTGGCAAGTTCGAGCTTGTTGAAGCAAGTGACTGAGCAAAGCCTTCCTTTACAGCTCCGGATTGATATTCGTAATATTCTTGCTTGCAGATGATTCTGACTAGGAGTATTTTAGGGGCTGTGAATGTTTGGCTCGGGTCTGGGGGAAAAAAATACATTATTTTTCTAATTCCTAAACAGAATTTACTGAGCGATGTTTCAGCATCATCAATTACATTCTAAGATACTTGTTGACTTAATTTTGCATGTATCGAAGTCTCTTTTCCAAAATTGGCATCAACTTATTTTGTGGATAATTTGACTTTTCTTATTTCTTTTTCGGTTTGTTTTTGGGGAATTTGTGTTCAGTATTTTTGATTACCTTACTGTCAATTTTTCCTCACTGAGGTTGCTCTATTTCCTATTCTCTTTTAACCCAAATTGATCAGATTGCTATTTTTTTGAAGGAAACTACCTCATAAATTATCTGGCAAGCAAAGGACCAGAACTGGAGCCCTTTGTTCTTGGATCCTTGATCCAACTCTTTTGTCGCATTACAAAGTTTGGTTGGCTTGATGATGACAAATTCAGGGAAGTTGTTAAGGAGGCAATGAACTTCTTGAGTCAGGTGACACAATGAATGTTAAAATTTGATATGGAAGTCCATATATTTCCCGTGTGTTTTGTTTTGGCATCCAGTAAAGTGCATCAAGCATTAAAATGTGCGGCTTTGATATGTTAGTTCTTTACTGTGCTTAAGCATTTCGTGACTTTTGATTTTAGATTCTATCCCTCATAAATTAAAGGTCATTTTAAAGTAGTTGTAGGGTCTATGCTTTTTTACCATGCTTAGGTTTCTTGTATTATTCACTGAAAGTGCTTGTTGTCCTTGAGCTTTTTTGGAAGTTGAAATTGCTAGAGTTTTATGTCTTTTCCCTTGGACTTTACACAACTTCTTTGCAAAATGGTAGAAATTATGTATCGGAATTTTGGATTATTTGGAAATCTATGGCAGCAGCCAGTACCAAAAGCCAAGGCTTCAAATTTTGTTTGGTCTTGAATATTTAAGGGGGTTAGTGCTAGTGACATGATATGGATTATGCAAATGTTACAATAAAACGCACTTTCTGGAATTTTTTTTTGCAGACTTATCTTTTGGTCTGTGGTGATATTTGGTCATGGGGTTTCAAAAAATAACCAGCTGCATGTATTGAGTGATGAAGTTTGCGAGTCCATTCAAACACATGCTTGTATATGTCTGTTGAAATATAATGTATTTTCTAATGGGCTTTCTAGAGTGGGTTTTTTAGGAGCTTTCTGATTTTCGTTTTTTTTTTTTTTTTTTTATGTTGATCTACTATCCCTTAAATAGGGTAATATGTGTAATAGGAAGGAGTGAGCAATAATAATAAAATATTTAGTTTCTCTTCCAATTTTAAGTTGGTATCGAGAGCCATTAGGGTTTGCTGTCTGCAGGCGCTGTCTGCAGCCATTTTCTGCTGTCGTTATTCGTTGCCACTGCTGCCGTTATCTGCTGCTGCCACTGTTGTCCGCTGTTCAATGCCGCTGTCCAGCGCCGCTGTCCGCCGCCGCTTCTGCCGTCGCCGCTTCTGCCGCCATCCACCGCCGCTTCTGCCGCCGTCCACCGCCGCTTTTGCCGCCGTCCGCTGCCACTTCCGCCGCCGTCTGCCGTCGCTTCCGCCGCCGTCCTCTGCCGTCGCAACTTTTTCTTTGGTGAAGTCAAGGGTTAGGTGCGCCTCGACGAACGCAACCCATCCCTGGTGGTCGCCGCTTCATTCTTCTCTCGACGCGCCATCACGCGCCGCCTCTTTCCGGCCACTCTTGGGTGCGTGGGCTTCACGTGCCGGAACATCACTGTGCCACTGCCGGTTGTTTCGCCTCAGTCTCCTGAGTGTGTTGTGGTCACCGTTTTCGCTGTTCCGTTGACAGTTGCTCCGATTAGGGTTTCTTCCCACCATCAATTTTTTTCCCTCTTTTGTTTGGCATTATAATGGCTGGTTTTGGAACACCTTCTCTATCTGCTATCCCTACCATTACTTCTGCAAAACTCAATTGGAAAAACTATCTATCTTGGTCTTCTTCTGTGGAGTTATGGTTTCTTGGTCAAGGGTACCATGATCATCTTGAACAAGATATTTCCACCGTACTCGATGAAGAGAAATCTCAATGACAGAAGCTTGATTTTCAATTATGTGCTGTCCTATGGCAATCTATCGAACAAGAGGTCTTAAAATTTTTGGGACCTTACAAAACATGCTCCTCTTTTTGGAAAAAAGCACAGGATATCTTTGCTAATGATGTGCAACATCTCTTTGATGCAACTCAAAGAGTGACTTCCCTCAAACAAACCAATCATGATATGGTTGCTCACATAGAAAAGGCTCGTGCTGCCATAGAAGAATTGAAGAATTTCTTTGTGGGTGATTCTTTAGAAGGCATAAGCAAGAAGCTTGATAAGTTTTACATGGTCTTAATTCTAAGAAGTCTACACGCAAATTTTGATCATGTTTGTGATCAAGTGTTAGCTGGTGATCAAGTTCCATCAATGGACAACCTTGTTACTCGACTCCTTCGGGTACCTTCATTAGTTAAAGACAAAAATTCAATTGATGGTATTGAAACATAAGCTATGGTAACACCACAAGGAAGAGGAGGAGGCAAAAGCAACCGAGGAGGACGTGGTGGTCGTAGTATGCGTCCTCAATGCACATATTGTAAGAGAATAGGCCATACTCGAGAGAAATGTTATTCCTTACATGGATATCCAGACAAAGTTGCTCATGTTTCTACATCTGATGATCTAGAATCCAAAATTTCAAATAATTTTTGAGATACAAGTCTGGAAAATCTTCTAATCCTAACCAATCCTTCTCCATGTCCAATGTGTCAACTGCCTGCATATCTCAATCTGTGGAAGGATACAAACCATGGATCCTTGACTTAGGTGCCTCAGACCATATCTCTGGTAATATTCCTTCATTTTCTTCCATGTCCTCTCAGAAAACCCTGATTTCATTACGATTTCCAATGGATCCAAAGTTGCATCTCAGGGAATTGGCAGAGTTTCCTTATCTCCTTCACTAAATTTAAATTATGTTTTGTATATTCCTCATTGTCCTTACAATTTAATCTCCTTGAGTCAATTGACTCTTTCCTTAAATTGTTTTGTAACCTTTACTGCTAATTCCTTTGTTATATAGGAACATGGTACGGGTCGTCTGATTGGAGAAGGACATGAGTCTCGAGGACTTTATTTCTTAAAACATAGCTCTTCAGTTTCATGTTTTACAACTTCATCTCCAAAACTTTTGCATGATCGTTTGGGCCATCCAAGTTTGTCCAAGTTGAAGATGTTGGTTCTGAGTCTCAAGAACATTCAAGTCTTAGATTGTGAGTCTTGTTAGTTAGGAAAACATGTTAGATCTTCTTATCCTAAAAGGTTTGAGACACGATGTAATTTTCCTTTCTCAACTATTTAACTCTGATATTTGGGGACCAAGTCGTGTTACTTCGTTTGGTTTTAACTATTTTGTAACCTTCATTGAAGAATTCTCTCGATGTACTTGGGTTTATTTAATGGAAGAGAGATCTGAACTTTTGTCCATATTTATGTCCTTTTTTAATGAAATTAGGAACCAATTTGGGAAGACAATTAAAATCCTTCGTAGTGATAATGCTAAAGAATATTTTTCTACAACGTTTTCTTCATTCTTATCTTCCCAAGGAATTTTACATCAGTCAAGATGTCCTCATACTCCACAACAAAATGGTATTGCAGTGAGAAAGAATAGACATCTCATTGAAACTGCACGCTCCCTGATGTTGAATACTAATATTCTTGTGCATCGCTGGGGCGATGCAGTCCTCATTGCCTGTTTTCTAATCAATAGAATGCCTTCTTTCTCTCTTGAGAATAAAATTCCTCATTTTATCATTTTTCCAAACGACACTCTATACCATGTCTCCCCACGTGTATTTGGCTGTACGTGTTTTGTCCATAATGTTTCTTCAGGTCTTGATAAGCTCTCTGCAAAAGCTATTAAGTGTGTCTTGGGGTATTCTCGTCTTCAGAAAGGGTATAAATATTATTCTCCCTCCACCAAGAGATATTATATGTTTGTTGATGTCACATTCTTTGAGGATACACCTTTTTTCTTGTCCTCCGTGGAGGACCGTTCATCTGTTCAACAAATGTTTCCTCTACCATCATGTGATTCCTTGGTTATTTCTGCTTCTGTACCTCCCAACTCAAAATGTGAATGACATTGTTCCTCCACCTCTTCTCACATATCAGCATCGGAGACAATCTCAAACGCAGAACACTGAAGATGCTTGAGACTCATCTCCTCCTCCATCCGCTCCCCAGACCATGGATCTTTCATTCTCCTCGCCTTCTCTTGACTCAGATGATAATTTGCCCATTGCCCTTCGGAAAGGTATTCGCTTTACTCGTAATCCATATCTTGTTTATAATTTTTTGATTTATCATCGTTTGTCTCCTCCTTATTTCTCTTTTGTTTCCTCCTTTTCCTCCCTTAAGATTCCTAAAAATATTCATGAGGCACTTGATCATCCTGCATGGCGACAAGCCATGGTTGATGAAATGTAGGCCCTTGACCACAATGGTACTTAGGACCTTGTCTCTCTTCCTCCTGGTAAGAAGCCTGTTGGTTGTAGATGGGTTTATGCTATTAAAGTTGGTCCTACTGGCAAAATTGATTGTCTAAAAGCTCGTCTAGTAGCTAAGGAATACATTCAAGTTTATGGCGTTGACTATTGTGATACTTTTTCTCATGTGGTTAAAACCAGTACAATTCGTATTTTGCTTGCTTATGGCTGCCATTCGTCAGTGGCCACTTTACCAGTTGGACATGAAAAATGCCTTTCTTCATGGTGATCGAGACGAGGAGATATACATGGAGCAACCTCCTGGGTTTGTTGCTCGTTGCTCAGGGGGAGTCTGAGTTAGTTTGTAAATTACACCGTTCACTCTATGGCTTGAAGCAATCACCTCGAGCAAGAAGCAATTGAAATTTAGGTGGAAGGAATGAAGGCGGAAAAGGTGGCATTGCATCAAGATTCTGTAGCCATGTGCAAAGATCTGCAAGAAATATGAGGATGTTAGACGGGAGAGCCCAAAACCAGGAGGGCCATCAATCGGATGGTAGCTAGGCTTCAGTCAACGAGAATCGGAGGAGACAAAAGGAAGAAGTTGGAGGAAAAAAAGGGATCGAATGGAAGGACAATTCAATTCAGAAAAAGGATCGGGGTGTCGTGAAGAGGTGGAAATTCGAGTGGGGAAGTTGAGAAAGCAGACAAATTCCAATTGTTTGAATTGGGTGGAGTTGACGTTGTACTGGGTCGAGTGGTTAGCTAAGTTAGGAAAGGTGACCTTGAATTGGAAAGAACTGGTTAGCTAAATTTATTGAGCCACAACAAAAGGATGCAACCTATGTTCTTTAATAACAAGTTCAACTTGTTAATGTCATAACTATTTTTTGTCATCAAGTTTCTTTTAAACATAGTGGGAAAACATGATTAGAGTTGGTAGCAAAACCAAGATTACAAAACCATTGTCACTTGCAGCAATATAGGTTTTTGTAAGGGGCCACCGTAGTAGCTGTAGGGAATAGAGAGGAAGTGTGTTGAACATCTTCTTAAGTCACAAATCCTTGTGTTCTTGATACCATATTGAATGAAAGAACTAATATTAAGCATGAATGTGCACATACATAAAAGGTGCTACAATTCTGTCACAGAAACATATATGTAGGTCAAAGAATTACATTTTTGAAGGAAAGATAAAAAAGTGATATATCCCTAACATTGCAAGCATTACAAGGCTTGATATTTCTTACGTAGTTGGAGTTGTTACTAAATTCATGCAGAATGATCAAATTGATCACTGCAATGCTATAATTGACATTCTCTTATATTTGAAAAGGGTTTTGGGACAAGGATTGTTGTATAAGAAGAGAAAAATACTCAAGCTATAGGATATTGTGATGAACTATCCCATTGACAAGAGATCTACATTGTACTATGTGTTCCTTTGAAGGAATGTTTTCTTGTAGAAGAGCAAGAAACAAAATGTTGTTGCCCATTCACTTCATAAGGTGAATATAAATATATGGTTTTAGTCTCTTGTGTAATTTAAGCAACTCCTTTATGTGTTTAAATTTTGTGAAGTTGAGCAAATGAAGTTGTATTGTATTGTGATAATCAAGCAGTCCTTTATATTGCCTTCAATCTAGTGTTTCATGAGAGAATGAAGCACATAAAGATCAATTGCCATTTTGTTAGGAAGTAGTTTTATAGGTTTGGTATAGTATATAAGAGAAGAAATAAATAAGGGAATGTGTTAGGATATAGGGTAGTAGGGTATAATGGGTAATGGGTTTAGGATAGAAGGTGGACGAATTGTATAAATAGTACTCTGTTATGTTGTCAGAGGGAGTTTTTGAGTATTCTTTTGTAAAGTCTGGACCATTGGCCATAAGAGGGGGATCAGGCCTCCGTTAGAGCTAAGAGGGGGATTAGGTCTCCATTAGCGCTATCAGTGTTCATTGTTCTCAATATCAATACAGAAACCCATTCTTTTGGTAGTTTGAGTTCTTGTTTGTGTGAGAGGGGGTTGTCTAAGTTAGGTTTCCAACCTAGGAACCTAACAAATTGATCCGACCTGTCGGATCTATTTCGGAGGGAAGAGGAGCGAGCGAGGGGGAATGGTAGCGAAGAAGAATGGAGGGAAAATTAAACGCACTAGAAGGAAGAATGGAGGGACGAATGGCGGTGATTGAGTCGTTAATGGATGGACGAATGGCGGCGATGGGGTCGTTAATGGAGGAATTGAAGGTGGAGGTGCGAGCGATGACTCTCGCGTTCCAAGAGCTTCAAGACGTCGCACCAGGAACCAACCTAGGAGCTCCGAAGGAAGTCGTGATTCCGTCAAGGCTGGACGCGAACGATGACCACCGGAAAACTGGAGGAGGAATCTGAAGAAGAAAGAGGAGAAGTTTGACGCAGTTGGAGGAAGCGCGTTAAACTACCTACATTTGAACGTGCGGATCCCACTAGCTGGATTGCACAGGCAGAGTAATTCTTCGATCTCCAGATGAAGCTCGTCTCTAGATGTTGGAGGGAGGTTTGGCGAGATATTGATTCCGCTTCTGGCGGAAGAAAATCAGGCATCCGAGTTGGAAGATGTTCATCAACGCTTTGATGCAGAGATTTGGTAGCCTAAATCGGGGCACTGTTTGTGAGGAGCTGGCAGTGGAGCAACAGGAGAGGAGCGTCGACAAGGACATCCAGGGCTTTGAATTTTGAAATTTTGGTGCCCCAAGCATCTGGAAAACCAGATCACTCCTCACTTTTTGTCTTTGTCAATCTTGGAGCTAGCATTATAACTGGTGATGGAGGTGCGGGGAAAGGAGGTACGACATGGGGAAGATGTAACTTAAGCTAGGGGACAGTCGTGTTGACGGAGACGTATAGGGAATCGTTGGAGGGATCTGTCAACGTCGGCGGAGGGCAGGAAGACGAAGAAGGAGGAAGGGAAGGGGAACATACCAAGGGACAAAACAGCTAGCGGAAACGGGTGGAGCTACTCGTCTGAGGGGATCGATTTGCTTAACTGTATTATCGCGCAGAGAGAAGGGAAGATGTTTCAAGTTTGGGAGACCGTTCGATTTGGGCCACTATTGGCCAGAAAGGAGTCTACGAATGATGAGGTTGGCGGAGGATGAAGAGGAGGAGATTGAAGGAGCTGAGACAAAATTAGACCTGAAGCAGACAAAGTTGTCCGCTTTCTCGACCGGAGGCCCTATTCAACCAAAAACAATGAAGCTGCATGGTCTGATAGGGGACCGAACGGTATTGTCCATTAAAGGACGAACGATAGCAGAACGAAGAGAAGTAACTCTAGACTGGGGGAAATTAACTATGGTGTTCAGTCAAGGAGGGAAGAAGGTATTCATTATGGGGGATCCAACACTAGCTAGAAGGTGGGTGGAGCCAGAAGCTTTGCTAAAAATGAAGGAAGTAAAACTGTGGACTTTGGTGTGGGATTTGGCGGTGATAGGAAGGAGAGATGAAGAATGGAAATCATTGGAGGAGGATTTGCCACCACCCACCAAGCCTCCTGACTTGAATTGGAGGGCATAGCCAATAGGTTTCTTTCATATGGTAACACGACTATGAAGAGGAGCCATGGGATCAAGCCTCCTAATTCCAACCTTGAGGACAAGGTTGTTCTGCAACGGGGTGTAATGTTAGGATATAGGGTGGTACGGTATAATGGATAATGGGTTTAGGATAGAAGGTGGAGGGATTGTATAAATAGTACTCTGTTATGTTGTCAGAGGGAGTTTTTGAGAATTCTTTTGTAAAGTCTGGGCCATTGGCTAGAGGAGGGGGATTAGGCCTAAGAGGGGGATTAGGCCTCCATTAGTGCTATCAATGTTCATTGTTCTCAATATCAATACAAAATCTCATTCTTTTGGAAGTTTGAGTTGTTGTTTGTGTGAGAGGGGGTTGTCAAGTTAGGTTTCCAACCCAGGAACCTAACAGAATGTGCCTGCTGAAAATGACTATTATAAACAGTCCAGGGTTAGTTGTGGGTGGGGAGTTTTTTGAAAGGGAGAAAGTTTAGGAGAATTGTGGAGAGTGAGGTTATACTGAACAACTTCAGTGTGGGAAACACTTTGTAACATTCAATACCATTTCTATACCTACTACATTGGTAGGTACAGAATTGGAAATAAGCAATAAAGATTTACAAGACAAAGTCTTGTCTCCAGCTATAATTCGTAGTTCTATCATAGTTGTTGTCCAAAGAACTTACTATGGGATTTATCAGCTGGAAGACATTCTTGCTAAGTCTTTCAGAGAGCATAGAATTTAGTTTATACGTTCAAAGTGTGGTGCATACAATTTAGATGATCCAAGTTGAGGGAGTGTTGAAATTGTGTTTATTATTTTATCTCACGGCTTTCATATAGTTGCTACCAGCCTAACCATGAATTTATGATGTCGAGATTTTGTTTGTATGTCTTATTTGTCTTGTCTTTGATATGTGTTCTGATTACAAAATTAAGGTCCTGTAATTTGTTGAGTCTTAATAGTGGAGTTTAATGGTCTAATCGTCAAGGAAAATATTTAGGGTGATTGTCTTTTATCCCAAACTAGTTGTACGACCCATAAGAATATTTATAATAAAGTTTATATTGTTATTCTTGAACAAATATTTTTAATTTTATGGGGAGTATTTACATATCGTAAATTAGATGTAGGATAGGATAACAAAGAAGATTTTGGTTGACAGAGTCAAGTTTTATTAACCATCGCAATCCACCACGCTGACTAGTTTCTCTTTTACTGGCATGTGGTGTTTGAGGTTTTGATTGTGTACTTGCTGTTTTTACTATATTTATTACTTATTAAATATATCTTCTCTTGTACTACAAATCTGATGGTTTTGAGTTTTAATCTGACGAATTGATACTTTTAGCAGGCACAACATCACTATGCTATAGGTTTGAGGATATTGTATCAGTTAGTTTCTGAGATAAATCAGGTCAGAATCAATGCTTTATATTTCAACAGGAAGTAATAGCTTGCTTATTAAAAGCTGTGCACTTGTTGTATCTGTGTTATTCTTCAGCCCTTAAAGCATTTGTTTCACACTTCTTAGGACTGTACTTTTATTTTGCTGTGTTTTTTTATTTGTTATTGCTGATTTGTCTTTGTATGCTTTGCCTGAAGTCAATGATGGTTTTGTCTTTAAGTTATAAGTTTTCTGGTATTAGTTTTCTGTATCTTCACACTTGAGTAAATTTTGAGATTTGACCATCTATTATGATGAGTATTAGGAACTATTTGTTTGCATTGTGTCTGCTTTGTTTAGCTGCTGCTATCTGGGAGACTGATTGTATGGGATGTCAAAACTGTGAGTTGTCAATATTAGCATCATATTGTGTTGTTATATGGTTTGGTACTATGACATGGTCTTCTTTTAACTCATATCCACCATTTTAGCATTGCAAGGGTTAATGGGTAGACAATAGACTTGATGCCTCTGAAGAGTAATGACATCGCTGAAAAACATTACCTCATAAAAACTGAGCTTAGATACTGCAGAAAAACTGAACTTAGATATGCGGAAGCACCCATTTTTTTAATATTTTTATTTCATCGTTTTATTTGCTCGGATGTGTTTACTTCTTTTTGGTGTTTGATTCATAGCTTGTGCAACAACATTCCATAAATTTTGTACTGTGGCTGTGCATATTCTCTTTCAAGACAGCATTATTTATTTTGATATCTCCGTATCCAATTAATTATTATATTTGCTTAGAACTTTTTTGCTGATATTGTTGTTGTTACTTTTATTTATTTTATTATGTATTTTCAGCACAATCCTGGATTACCTGCTGCTCGGCAACGGAGGATAGCTAGCTCTTTCAGGGATCACTCACTTTTTCAGATATTCTCGATATCATTAACTTCTCTCTTCCAGTTAAAATCTGATGGTATATCATATATTTGTTACGAACATGATTGTATATATTTTTTCATTTTCAGTTTTAAACTGATGCCGTGCTTTGAATTTAGTAATCTTGCTTTGTTTTTGTAAAAAATTCAGTTGGGAACAAGTTGCAGGAACTTTCTCTTATGCTTTCTCTCAGTTGTTTATCATTTGATTTTATGGGGACATCATATGATGAAAGTTCAGACGAAATTGGTACTGTTCAGGTATAATATGTGTACATAGATACTTGTTTGGTTTTGTCTGGTCTGCAGTTCTTGATCTTGAATTGGCACTGGTTGTGCAGGTTCCATCTGCATGGAAGGCTGCCCTAGAGGATTCCTCAACACTGCAAATATTTTTTGATTATTATGCATTGAATCAAGTTTTTTCGAAAGAGGTTCGTTTATGTTAGTTTATTCCATTTGACAGTGGAGCCAGTACTTTGAACTTTTATGATAAACTTTTTATTTACTGTTGCATTTTGTTTGATTTTTTAAGAGATTAACCCTCACTGTTATTAACTTGGGATTTTGTTTTGTGCATAGAAAGAATATTATTTGAGATGTTAGGACCTCTCTTTGTTGCGTACATTTTCTGGATAAAGCGTAATTTGTTTGAATTCCGGATGCAATATTAGAGAGTGAATCTGATGAAATTCTTTTTTTGTTATTATGATTAGGAATAGTATTTATAAGTTCGAATCAGTTGCCATTTGCAGCTGATGTGACACCTAGCTAACTTCTATCTAAACCAGCCAGCGGGCTCCTGACTGGCGATTATATATATATATATATATATATATATATATATATATATATATGTATGTATGTATATATGTATGTATGTATGTCTGTATGTATGTATATATGTATGTAACTGGACCATCTCAGTACTACAGGACACAGGCCCAATAATACAGATATACTTCTAGGATTCTACAAGTACAGTATATCTCTAATAGAATTAAATTGAGTATTTGTGGTCAACGGGGGAATGTATTCTGGTTCATGTCAGCTGCATAAATATTTATTTTTTCACTGATCTTTTTGGTCTTATATAATTGTGAACTTCTGGATACGAGTTATTTTAAATCCTATTGGCATGGACGAGCTCTCCAAAGAGCCTTAGCTTTTATGTGTATGTCTATGATTGGTTTTATACTTTTATATACTCATCTCCCCTTGTTATGCAAGGGTTCTTTGGGATCGAAGTATGAAGTATCAATAATGGCAAACCTACCCCTACATTCTGCTTATATTTAAGAATTGAAAGTCCTACATCGACTAGAGATAAAGCCAATTTATAATATATAAGTGAGGTACAAACCTCACTTTAAAAGCCGGTTTTGTAGGGTTGAGTTAAACTTTATAACCCACTTTCTAACATGGTATCAGAGCCTAAAGTTCCTCTGAAGTAAAAGTTTCTGGTGCCTCTACCACTACATCCGCCGCTGTCGGCGGCAGGGCCATCTACCGCTGCTGGCGGCACCGTTGTCTACCGCTGTTGTCTATCGCTGCCACTATCAAAGATAAAGATAAAAGATAAATATAAAATAAAGATAATATATCTAACACTCCCCCTCAAGATGGTGCATACAAATTGTATGTACCAAGCTTGTTACTAATATAATCCATTAAAATATCTATTTCTGCACATATCTATTTCTGTACTTGAGAGACACCAAATTGCTAATGATTTGCAAGACGACATAGAAGACAAAATACCAACCCAGAAGACTCCCCCTGAGCAACAAATCTGGGAGGTTGCTCCATGTAAATCTCTTCTTGCAAATCGCCCTTGAAGAATGCTACCAGTGGATAAAGAGGTGATTGTTGGAGAGCCAAGACTGATACCACTCGTTGTCGAGCTGCTATTGGACCACCCAATTTCTACTATCACACACGAGATGTCTATACCTCGACGTGAAGGGGGTGTGTTGGAAGTCCCACATTGACTAGAGATAAGGCCAATTTATAATATATAAGTGAGGTGAAACCTCACCTTAAAAGCCGGTTTTGTAAGGTTGAGTTAGGCTTTATAACCCACTTTCTAACATTAAGTATGAAAAATGGTTCAGGAATCTATGATACATTCCCTTGTGAGTCTAAGACAAGCAAATATGCCTTTTCCTTTATCCCCTCATCCAAGTAATGTAATCTATCGTCCTTAGCTTCATTAAGATGCTTTTGCTTTAGGTTTCTTGTTGATAGAGTTGATTTTATCTTCCCAAAATGCTTTTGCTTCTGATCGTTACAAACTTAAATTGTTATTGCTTTCAATACTAGGTCATGGTTTGTTCACCTCGTAACATATAACTGGAATATGCTTAATTTGAGGTCTTGTTTATTGTTAAAATCTTGTTGACTTATCCTACTATTTGTATTTTATTATTCCAAGTTTACTGACGATTTGAGGCATTGTGTAATTTTATTCGTAAAATTCAATTTATCCTAATATATATATATTGATACTAGTGATAGATAAATGGATTACCATATTTTAAATGAATATACTATTTGGTTGTTGTCCTTTTATTTTATATCTATGACATAAATGCATGTGAGCTTCTCTAAGGTTTTTTGCATTTGATTCTTTGTTCCTAGAGTTCTATTATAATGGTAAAATTAGGCATGCAAAGAAATTACTGATTCATTTTTTCTATTCCTCAACTTCCATTTTTTTGATCTATGTAGGTGTGTAACCTCACTTCTTTATATTGGTGATTTCCCATATTTGTTGTTATTAATTGTAGGCTTTGGAATGCCTGTTGCGTCTTGCTTCTATTAGACGATCATTATTTCCCAATGATACCGCCCGAATGAAGTTCCTGTCACACTTGATGCGAGGCACCAAAGAAATTCTGCAAACTGGAATAGGTAAATTTGATTTACAGTTATTTGGCTTTGCCTTGGTGCTAACAGTGTATTTTAATGCTTTTGGAACACTGGTTCCATAATTTTTATCTAAAAGTTGGTGTTAGTTTTTGGTTATAAGTTATTGAATTAAATCTGATACTTTCCTCAAACAATGCTAGTCAATTGTAAATGGTCGTGTGGAGCGGTCACCCTTGACAAATCCATTTGAATGTAGCAGTGGACCACTTTTCTGCCTTTTCTTTTCGTTGTACCTTATGATGCACAAATCTGATACACATTGTATACAGTATGATGTGAATCAGATATAGTGATACAGTCTACAAATAACAGGATATGATATGTGCAAAATATATAATTTAAAATGTATAAAAATTTATAAAACATTATGTTACTGGTATTATGGAAATCCAAATTAAAATATAATTTCTAAGATATTGCCAAAATAAAAAAATTATTAATCATTGTCATAAATTACTTTCATTATTTACACATAAGAATAACACTATCAATCTTATTACCACTTGAATAATGAAAAGGAGAAAATAAATATTCTATTAATTACAATCATTGTAGTTACATTTAAACTCCTCTATTTGTAACAATCACAGTCTCTTAAAAAAGGAAAGAAAATTTGCCGGAATGAATGTGTAGATTCTGGGGATTTTTGCTCAGTTTTTATAGTGATATAATTATTCTGTTTTTATATTCACATACGTATTAGTTTCTTGTAGTTTTATTGGATATAAGTGCTTTAAAAGCTTGGATACTTCACGAACCCGTAATGCTTAGAAACTTTGTTATTGCTATCATTGTTTAATTTCTTATATTATGTTTTATTTAGTTTTTATCAGTGTCATGGATAACGGACTATGCTGTCCAGCAAAAACTCTGCCTTGTAAATGGATGGAGTTGTGGCATATGGCAGATGTGTATTCACATATACAATTAATTATTTACAGGAAAAAATAAGCTATACATGAAGCAGAATCAGCCAATCATCCCTTGGTAAATCTGTAATTAGGCAATGCCAATTAAAAAGGCAATATCATGGAGACCTAAAATATATCTGATTTGCTTGAAATATATGAATATAGCATAAATGTCATGTTGCCAGTGAATTTTTTTCTCATTTTCTGTCAAAGCTAATAAAGAAAAAATGTCTAGTGTGTCTTAGGATAAACCTAACTTTCACTGGAGATGCTGAACAAGAAATTCCACAAAGAAAAAGCAACATATCATAGAAAAAAAATGTGGAATTCTGAGTGAGCATTACGCAATCATATAAGAGGAATTGTGCCACATATAGCCTACAAACTTACTGCACACCTTTAATAATAAATTGTTAATACATTGAAATATCAGAATACCTGACTTGGACATTGCTAATTTTTGTACTTCTTGCCTATCTTTTGATTTAGACTAGTGCTATATTTAAATTCAATGTGTTTAAATATTAGAGCTGAATGATGTTGTGTGATCCTTTGTATATAAATTTTGTTTAGATATTTGTTTATGAATTTCTTTGTATAACACGTCTTTCTTATCATGACAATTATCATAAATATTAGAGCTGAAATTGTGATCCATGTAGCGAAGGATTTTGTCTATAAATTTTATTTAGACCTCTATTGATGAATTTCTTTGTGTAACAGGTCTTTCTGATCATGATAACTATCATGGCTTTTGTCGACTTCTTGGACGCTTTAAACTCAATTATCAGGTGTGCAATGCTGTTTTTGTCTTTTTTCATGATCCACATACATGCCCATTCAATCTCTGGTGGGACTTTTTTCCCTAGGATCACCACCTCATGATATTTGTGGGACGACTTGTGAATGTAGCTTTAATTTTGTTTGTACAATTCTCGTTGAGTGTTCATGTGTGTTTTCTGTAGTGTCTTCAATTTAATGTGTCTTGTTTTCTGTAGTGTTCATGTGTGTTTTCTATATGTGTTAAGTATCTTGGTTCGGAACCTAATTATCTCACCACACCCACTCACTCGAAAGCACACAGAAAGGAATAAACGAATGAACTGAATGTATTCACAGTAAAAAATGTCAATTACGAAGATGATCCCCTCACAAGGTCAAGGACTTGTCTGTACAAAGAATCTGACTATCTGTCCTCTGACAAAATAATATAGTCTTATTTATACCATTTCTTTGCCTTCTATCCTAAACCCATTTCCCATTATGCCCTATCACCGTATAACCTATCAATATGCTTTGTCCTATCATAATTAATTGGATTGTGAGTAATACTAATAACTGACTTATATCATGATAAAGATTCATAGTTCTTCCCAATGTGCTTTTAGATCATTCAAAATAATTTTCAACCATAACAATTCACATACCCGTGTGTTGTCACTCAGAATTCAACCTTTGCACCAGACCTTTTTTTTTTCTTCTCCAAGTTACTAAGTTTCCATCCAAGAACATGCACAAGTGAATCTCCAATCAGTAACGAATGGTCTGCAACAATGTGCATCTCCTTTTTTAATTTTCATCCTTCTTAAACAACAATCCCCTTCATGCACTTGCTTTCAAATATTGAGGGATTCTGTTCAAAGCTTTTAAGTGTTGCTTTCATGTTTCTTTTGTATCTTATCTTCCCAGTTTTAGAGGTTGTCTTATTATTTTCCTTTTTGCTTTTCCATTGTTTCTCTATTTTCTTTCTTTCTGGATAAAGACTAATAGGTATTGAGGAACTATTCCAACCTGGTTTTCCGTGACTGCTCACATCCTAGTCTCTTGTTTGATTTTGTTCTCTTGAATTTGCATAATTAAGTTTTCCTGAATTCCTTGGATTGATCTTGTACTAGTATTTCTTGATTAATAAATCACGTTCCCACTTTGATTTATGCTGCAGTTATCTGAACTTGTGAATGCTGAAGGCTATAGTGAATGGATACACTTAGTAGCAGAGTTTACGCTAAAATCTTTGCATTCTTGGAAGGTATGATTCTATATTATTTAATTAGTTCCTTGAAGTAGCTGGATTATACATTTTGTGTATAAAATGTTAGGAACTGTGTCAAAAATCTTGGAAACAATTTCTGTTCGAATTAGATTAATGGCTGGGATATTTAAATGGACAAATTCATTTTTGGTGGCTTGTCATGAGCCAACAAAGTTATTTTTTCTTACTATTTCTCTTGAAATTAATTCAATATGAATGATTGTCAAGATGTTTCCAAGTGCTTACACACTCTAGCAACTAAATTAAAATATTTTAGTTTTCAACTTAGTGTTGGAGTGGGTTCTATCTTGCTATTCTTTCTCACTTGCAGTTAAGCCTTTGTCACCTTCTGTTGTTGCTGTTCAGACTTCAATCTAAATTCCCTTGTTGTGAGGCAAATCCTTTAGATTTTGAAGGCCAAATGAGTGTCATGTGTTCTGCTCCCATCACTATCAATTTTGTTGTATCATAGTTTGGTTTCGAGATTTGGGATATGAGGATTGTGAACGGGGAAAGAGTTTGGTTTTCTGTTCTATTTGCTTTGCTATGAGTTGAAAGAAGAATAATTTGTATACTAATTGTGATTGTTATGTGCAATGATAGGAATCATTCCCCATCATATCTTACTATAGCTAGCGCTACTACTAGAAAAGGGGAAAATTATCCGTATTATTTCTCTGCCTGAAACAACCTTAGCCCTAAACAGTGATGAGGAGAGAGGGAAAAAATCCTAGCCATGAGGGGGGAGTTGGGTGCAACATTGATATGAAATTAAAATTGAAGGAACCACTCGAGGAGTTTGAATTTACAAAACAAAAAGAAAAAGAGTAGAATGGTTTGTAATGAAAGGAGAGGAAAACCCATGAGTAAGGGATACTTGATGGATTGTACTATTTTGAGCCATGGTAGTTGAATCAAGATACAAACTATATATCAAAGAGCTTAAATTTTGAATCGTGAATTATTATATCACGAATCGTAAGATTCATAAAAATTATTCATAAACATTAAAAATGTAAAATATACCTAAATATATAAGATAGATAAATATGCAAAGATACAATTAATAACAAAATAATCTCATACTCAAATAGAGTGGTTGTATCTGTGTATTCACTACACATTTTCAGCAAAACAACCTTAAAAAAGCATAGTGGTGCATAAGATTCCTATAAGTAATGCACCCTTTTGGTCAGGGGAATGTAAATGCAACTAACGAACTAAAGCCGAATAAAAGTGAAAAACAGATGTTACGGCCCAACTTTGCTTCATGCATAATAGCTTTGTTCACTAAAGAAAAATAAAATCACTTACAAAAAATTGAAAATGTGGCAGTGTAGTTGTCCATGGAAGTAGCAACGGTGGCAACCTCTTCTCTAAGATAGCGAAAGTGAACTCAGGAAAAAAGCGATCCTAAACTCTACAGACTCAAATTGCTTTAGTGGAAATTTTCTCTTCCTCAAAATGATAACAATGATTTTTTCTCCTTGTTCATTGGCTCCAATGAATGAGAGACGAGAGTCGAGAAACCAAAAAGAACTTAGGGTTTTTATAAACCAATTTGGGCGACCTGATCTAGAAACCCAAATCCATGGAAGTTGTGGTTCAAGCCATGATTCACGATCCAAATTGCGATTCATGTGATCAAAGAATGAATCATGCGATTCCAAGACGATAGAGGAGCAAAAACAATTGTTCATGCGATTCGTATTGTCGTTGATGAGAATAGTATCATTTCGTTCATATTGCATTGTGAATCATATGATATTACCATGTGTTTTGATCAACATCGAAAGCAGGAGTAGTGTTGCATGTGCTGCTAGGACTAGGAAGCTTTTGTTTGGTAGTGGCCGTTGTTCTGGTTTCTAGTTAACGTCGTTCCCAGGCACATGGAAGACCACCCTAGTCTTTTCATAAAAGGAATTGATGGTGTATTTGAGCTGGCTGGTTATGATGTCTTGGTTCAGTTCGAAAGCTAAAGTTTCAGTCATCCAGCTGAAATATTGGTTTGGGGAGAAATTTTTCCTATTGGGTCATACTACTTCTAAGGCTACTACTAAATTAGGATAAAATTGTTTGTATCATTTCAGTGGACAAATGAACCTAAGACATTTCATTCATTTGACTCTAGACTTTACCCTAAGATTCTGGAATCTAGCTATAGGTAGCCCTTTCGTGATGATATGTACCACTTGTGGCCGGGTAGTTATGTGTAACAAGAAGGCTGTCATCCAACTTCTCTTAGATGAAGGGTAAGTTGATTTCTGTTTTTTGTTGTATCATGCTAGATTGCGATATGGGAATGGTGATTGCCAATTGTTATAAAAAAAATTCATTTTTGGATGTTTGATTCAGGGTTACATTACTCAGATCAACATAGATAATGGAGTTTGGTTGGAAAACTCATCTATTTGACATTTACTAGGCACGACATTTCTTTTGTAGTTGGAATAGTTGTTAACTCGTACAGGATCTTCATATTGATCACTGGATGCAGTGGTTTGCATTCTTAGGTAGGATTCCTACTTTTTTATTTGCCTTAGTAGCATTCTTTCTTCTTTTGTTATGTTATTTTAATCTGCATAAAATTCACTATAAATGATTGGATATTATTAAATATGGAAAGAAACTTCTATTGATCCATATATGTTTCCTTTCAGTGGGCTGGAAGCAGTGTTTACTATCTTCTAAATTTATGGTCTAGATCTGTGGCATCTGTGCGTTATCTCAAGGGTGACAAACCTAATCTGTTAGATGAATATGTGCCTAAAGTTATAGAAGGGTTTGTATCATCAAGGTTTGATTCATTGCAGGTCAGTTCCTTTAAATTCCATATCGACATGCATAATACGTTGTTGTAAGAAATCTGACTTGATATTTGTAATTAGGGAAATATGTATAGCTGATACTTTGGGATATTCTCCATTTTTAGCTCTTATTAAGTTTCCTTATATTGTACTTTGAATGTTATAAAGGGTTTGCATGTGTGATTAAACACAATTCATGAGGACAGGAAAACTTTATTGTATCAGAGAACTAGGTTTTCCTTTTCCCTCTTTTCCCTATTTTTTTCCGCTGTATACTGTTCATGCAGCATTGTTCACATGGCACTATACGTGTGCATTGTTCATGCAAACTACTGCAATCCACCATTCACCACTGCCGAGCAAAAACCAACAGAGTCTCCATCTCCTGACTGCCTAAGATCGATGCATTCACTACCTTCTCTGCCTCGTTTGTCTCACTAGATCCCTGAAGAGTTTTTGTATTGACAACAATCGTAACAAGCTTGACTGATATGATGATATTCTTGAGGGAAGTGTAAAAGTTATGATTTAATCTTTCTACATGGGAAAGATGTGAAGCGGATAGTTAGGGATACTCTCCAGCCATTATTAGGTTCCCTTTATTATACTATGAATGATTATAAATACTTATTAGGCTTGTATTAGATTTGTATTAGGCTTTTCTGTACTGTAATGTTGTCATAGAGCTTCTTTTCTGTTTTTAGGTAGTTAATGTTTTTGGCAAGCCATTATTAGGTTCCTTTGCAGTGGTAATTGTCATTAACTGCTGTTTTCTCTTTTCAGAGTCTATTTAAAGGACTCAGACCTTTCTGTAACGGATGACAACTAATAATACGTTAGAATTATCCGGTTACATATTCTTTTCTTTCCTTGCTTTTCTCAAAACCTAATATGGTATCTAGAACAGGTTACTGATCCCTGATGTCCACTTCTACTTCCAATCCTACTTCCCACCCATCCCCTAATCCCTTCTTTTTGCATTCTTTTGCTGAAAAACTTGATGACTCCAATTATCTCCTTTGGGAGCAGAAAATTAAACCTGTCACTAAATCCCACACATTCCATTGGTTTGTGGTCAATCCTGTTATTCCCCCTAGATTTCTCAGCCTATGAAGAATGGGAAGTTCAGATAGACGTCTTTGGTAAAGTAGTCTATCAACCCTCTCTTACTTCTCAAGAACACACGCAAAAAGAACTGAATATCTTTGTATTATTGAAAGAACGAAAGAATTTAATGTACAAGATTAACTCTCAGGGAAGCCTAATCTTCCCCCACTGGACAAACACTCCAGTTAAACTCCAATGTACAGAATAGCTACCCCCTCCTATTCAACTAACTTCTATTTATAATATCCACTTCCCTCCAAAACTATCTACTAACTAATACGACACAGCTTCCGCCCCCTATTTCTCCTTATCATTCCCTCCTCTCTTTTTCCTTCTTTCATATACTTTTAATCTTCTATCAAGTTCAAGATCAACTCTTACTCTCTTGGCTTCAGTCTAACCCATCCAAGAGTATTTTGTCTTGGGTACTTGGTGCAGTTCATTCCTATCAAGTTTGGGACCAGACCCATATCTACTTTTCACTCAAATGATGGCTAGTGCCTGACAGTTGCACAGTGACCATCGCTCCAAACCCTTGAAAGCAAAAATTCTTGGGTCATATTAAGTATATTGTGGATGAATTTATTGGCATTGGTTGTCTAGTTACACCTGGCAAACATTTTGATGCCATCCTTGAAGGTTTTCCACTTGATTATGCTGCTGTCATCGTTGTCATTGAAAGCAAGTTTGAGATTCTTCCCATCATTGAAGTTGAGGCCGTCAGCCTTCGGGGTTTGAATTTGTGGATAAAACTCTGGGTTGTATACTCAACAAAGCCATCTATGGTCTTAAATAGGCTCTGGAAGAATGGTTTCACTCGCATCAAACCACCCTTTTGAAGCTTGGCTTTTCTCTTATGAAAGTCGATCCTTCTCTTTGTCTATTATCATGCCTCATAATGTTTATATATGCAATCCTTGAAGGCTTGGTCCTTGATTATGCTGCTGTTGTCTCTGTTATTGAAAGCAAGTTTGAGACTCCTCCCATCATTGAGGTTGAGGCCCTCAGTTTTCGGGGTTTGAATTTGTATATAAAACTCTGGTTTGTATACTCAAAGCCATCTATGGTCTTAAACAGGCTTCGCAACAATGGTTTGACACACTTCGAACCACCCTTTTGAAGCTTGGCTTTTCTCCTACGAAAGTCAATCCTTCTCTCTTTGTTTATCATCATGCCTCTCGTACTGTTTACATATTGGTTTATGTTGATGATATCATCATTAAAGACTACTCTATTCCTCTTATTCACTCTGTTAATCAGCTTGCATTCTAACCTTTCTTTGAAACAGCTGGGCATTGAAATTAATTATCTTTCAGACCAGTCTTTGGTACTGGCTCAACGCAAGTATCTCAGATCTTTTGCTTAAAACCAAATGACTGAGGCTTATCCTGTCCCTTCTCCTATGGTTTCTTCATGCAAATTATCCAAATTTGGGACCCTACTCTTTATTGCTCTGTGGTAGGCGCCTTGCAGTATGCAACTCTCACTCACCCTGATGTTAGCTATGCTGTCAAGTTTCTCAATTCATGGCTCAACCCCTGGACTCTCACTGGACTGCTGTTAATCGGATTCTATAGTATCTTAAAGGCACTGTCTTGATAGAAAACAACTGGTATAGATATTATTGCTGTATTACAGTCACAAGAACCGGTGAAATAATTACCAGTTTACTCAGAACACATATACTGAAATTGAACAACAATTAGGACAGAACACATCTTCCAAGTTATTGAGAGCTTGGTCTCTCCCTTTCCTGATTTTCCTTTCCAGTCCTCTCCTTTTTTCCCTACCTTTCTCTATTTTTCTGCTGTCCTGATAACTGCCTACAGGCGGTTATGCTTGCCCCTAATAAAAACATTGAAAACTACCTAACTGATTAAGAAATTGTCAACAACTATTACGATAACTATCCTATTTACTATAGACCCAACAAAATATTTATTTCTGGTTTCTCACCCCCCCACCCAAAGAGTTACCTTGTCGTTATAGTGAAAAGAAGGAAACTGGTGGATAATGGTCTCCACTAATTCCTAGGTAGTTTCAAATTCTGGCAGATCTGTCAACTGAATTAGCACCTTTGAAGTCCCATTGGGAGAATTGCGCACTGCTTTCACCACAGCTGAGGTGACCTGCAATCTAGTTCTTCAGACAACATTGGAGGTAGAGGTTGAGGCCTTCTGGAGGGAAAAATTCTAGTTCTGCCTCAGCTATCTTCCTCGGTCCCAATCTCATTTCTTGGTGGTCTTGCAAGCAACATTTTCTAGCCTGCTCCAGCACCGACGCTGAATATCGTACCTTAGCCTGTGCTTCTGCTGAACTTTTGTTGATTCAGGCCATTTTAAAAGAACTATCTCTTCCTTCATCCACTCTTGGCATGATGTGTGGCAGTTAGAGTGCAATTGTCGTTGCTCATAATCCAATTTTTTACTCTCGCACTAAACACATGGAAATAGATGTCTTCTTTGTATGGGACCAAGTGTTGTCTACGCAAATTGCAGTTATCTCATTCCCAGTATTGATCAGTGGACTGATGCTCTTACCATGTCCCTTTCTCCAACTCACATTCATCTTTTGCACTGCAAACTCAATGTTCAGGATTCTGCTAATCCCTCACCTTGAGTTTGAAGGGGGATATTAGACTTCTATTAGATTTATATTAGGCTTGTATCACTATAAGTTCTGTACTGTACTGTTGTCATATAGTTTCTTTTCTTTTTTTCTGTGGTTACTATTTTTGGCAAGTTATGGCAGTTCCTTTGCATTGATGACTCTCATTAACTGCGGTTTTCTCTTTCCAGAGTCTATTTAAAGGACTCGGACCTTTTTGTCAAGGATGACAACTTCTAATAATGCATTAGAATTATCCTGTTACATTGTCTTTTCTTTCCTTGCTTTTCTCAAAACCTAATAATACTAGATTTACATGTGATTAAACACCAATTCATAACAAAAGAGAAACTTTTTAGTTCTAAAGGGAAATATTTATTCTACATTTTAACTTCTAATCATCCATTTTTTTCAGTCTGAACTTTCAAATGAACTTGGTGAAAATCCTCTAGACAACGTAGAAGTGCTTCAAGATCAGCTTGAATTTTTTCCTTTCCTCTGTAGATTTCAGGTTCTTGCTTTTTCATACTTCTAAATTTATACGAATAGATACTTGTTATATTGGAGTGATTGCTTTTAATTGTTATTAATTATCTACACTTTTAGCATCTGTATTGATTCATTGAATTTCAGTATGAAAGTTGCAGTTCTTATCTGATGAAGATAGTGGAGCCTATCATGAAAAACTATATGGTACTTTTAGTGGTTCTTCATCAAGGGATTTAACTTTGTTTATTTTAATATATTTTTATTTGGTTTTATACATTTTGTGTAGAAGGAAGCAAATCTCCAAAGCCAAGTTGATAGTTTTGAATTGTCTGTAACCGAATCAAAACTTGCATGGTTCACACACATAGTTGCTGCAATTCTCAGAACAAAGCAGATTTCTGGTTCTAGGTAATTGCTTTAACCAGTGAAGGAAAATAAAAGCTTCTGCACAGTAAACTTTTAAGTTGTCTTTTATTTCTATACAGCAGTGGAGAATCACATGAGATACTTGAAGCGGAGATTTCGGCTTGTGTTCTGCAGTTGATTAATATTTCTGATAGTGGGTTTCACTGCAAGGTATGTCCTTTTGTATCAATTTGAGAGTAACATTATTATATCTTTTCCTAAAATGTGTGCATGGTCTGCTATTGATAAGTTTTTTTTTTTTTTTTTTTGGTTTAGTGTTTTTGATTATTTATGAACTTTGACATCATCTTTGCATATATTGGCTGGTTTTGGTTTGTCATTTAAGATTTTGCCCGTTCTGCTTGCAATATGATCTTTCAAGGATACTTTGGTGGGATTATTCAATATAAAATTATTTTCTCTTTACACTAATCATTTCTCACATCAAACCACAAATGACAGTTTGATTCTTTTTCACTATGTATACCATTCATTTAGATGCTATTATCGTACTTTTGGCCTTGATGGTCAAATCTTATAAACTTATAGAGACAGGAACACCCGGTTTTTGAAACATTTGATTCAACTCATCCTTCTACAAATATGCATTTAGATGACAATGGAGACTCACCTCAAAGATGAATCTAGCTCATTTTTTAAGTGGATGATTTTGTCTTTAAGGCAATGTTTATTAAAACAATAAAAAATGTGTTTCATTACTAAAGGAAAATTACAGAAAGAGAGAGTGAATCTCTTTACGAAGCTCCTGTGTATGGGTAAGAGGAGCACATCAATGGAAAACCAGTTGTAGCAAGCAACTATACAAACATAAAACAGAGGAAATAACCTCACTGGCAATGTTTGCCTAACTCAATACCCCTCTCTGTAGCTCTATACTACCTTGGTGGACTCTGGTACTTCCTGAAGAAACTGTATAGGAGATCTCCTTAGTACATCATGGTGATTTATATTCTTCAACCTGAGGGGGAAGTTTTCGGGAACAGGTATAAATACTATATATTTAATGTATAACCAATTTAATAGGATTTGATATCTGATATAGAGGTAATGGATTATCTTCTAATCATGTGTAATTAATACAATCACCATGTAAACCAGCTGCAGAGTGTTGTTTAGAAACGTGGTTTTAGCATAATTGTGTTTCTGTTCTCTCTTTTAACAAGTGTATTACAATCGTTTTTCGATGCTACTTTCTAAATTTTTCTGAGCTTGTCTTCTGCCTTTATAGTTAGAAAGATATCGTAAATGTTAAGGGTAGATGTATTTGGTGAAATCTGCCAATCTGATGCATTCAATATTTTTGTTTAATATATTTTCCCTTGATGAATTACTTACTAAGGTTGTTTAGGTTAAGAATATGATTTATACAACAGTTACCTGCTTCTTAGTCGTGGACATTAAATAGCCATCCTTGTTGAATGCACTACGAATATGAATTTGTTTGTTGATGCTAGCATGAGGATGTAGTTGTATTTTATTTTAAATAGCCATCCTTGTTGAATGCACTAACGACTAATTATTTCAGAGGTATGAAAATGTGAGCAAGCAAAGACTTGATCGTGCTATACTAACTTTCTTTCAACATTTTAGAAAGTGTTATATTGGTGACCAGATTGTTTCTTCATCCAAGGTAGAAAATTGGAAGTTATTTTCCTTTGAATATTTGAATATTATTAAGGTTATGTCTGTAATTTTCTCGACTATAATTGGAGCAGTTATATACCCGGCTATCTGAACTTCTTGGACTCCATGATCATCTACTACTACTAAATGTTATTGTGGGAAAGATGATTACTAACCTTAAATGCTACACAAAGGTAATGATGAAATTTTAGACATAATCTTTTGCATTACTGTTATTATTGAGCTCATAGAATGAGAGTTTCTATGTGCAGTGCAAAGAGGTTATTGATCATACCTTGAATCTCTTTCTGGAAATGACATCTGGGTTAGTTTGGTTTCCATCTCAAATAATTGAAGTCTTCATTATATACAATTTTCTATTTTGATTGCTGTAATAAGGATTTTGTTTTTGCAGTTACATGTCGGGAAAGCTGCTACTTAAACTGGATAGTGTTAAACAAATGATTTCAAACAAGAATGTGAGTTGCCTCTTTACCAATAAGGATGACATGCATTTTTGACCTCCTTGTTGCCCTATGCACTTTTTTTCTCTACTAATTACATTATAAAATAGAGCTAACATCTTTGGATATCCACACACAAATACCTATTCCTATTTAACTGTGGAAACAAAGTATGAAATATAATGAAAAAGTGGAATTCACTACTAAGAGATCATCTTACACGCTACTGAAGAGAGTATGTGGAAGATGGTGATTTAACTGCATAATCTGCAAGCTAACCATTTAATATAGTAGAAAATAGAACTGATTTTATTATTCTGAATGATGAAAAATACATTTTCATATCCTCTGTTTATAACATTTTAATTCTCCTAAAAAGGAAAATAGGGAAACTAGGGAAACAAAATAAAATAGAAGATTATACATCTATTTTCTCTAATTAGAAAGATTCTAAAGATATGATCTCTAATTACAAAAAATATTTATACTAGAAGGCTAAGAAACTGTTCCCTTGTAGTTTGACTAGACCATTGTAGTTTTGAGACACATTTTTACTAACTTTCAACTTAGAACACGCCTTTTATGTGTGTGTGTAATTGAGTATAAAAAGTTGAGATGGTAAAGTGTTTTATTTTTGTGCAATTAGCTAGAAAGTATGTATTTTTTCCTAGTTTTTTCAAGCTATTTTATGTTGAAATTAGCTTGAAAGTATGTAATGTTGCCTAGTTTTTTTATCTAGTGTTTCTACAATTTGAACTGCACAGTTTGTTGGAGCTGGATATCAAATCTATCATTTTTTTGTAATTCAAGAGAAAAACGGGCCAGCCAAGAGTAATTGACTTGATATTTTAGTTTTTGTATATATGCTTGTTCGTTTGGTATCAGCTGATTTCTAAGGGCAATTTTTTCTCTTGTTTTTTTGTTTTTTTCAGAGGGACCTATTCCCTTTCATTGAAAATTGGGAATGTTTCCGTAGCAGAACAACTCTGTATTATACTATTGGCATGTTGATATTCTTGGAAGATAACCCAGTCAAATTTAAATCTACAATGGAACCTTTCTCACAGGTTGGTACCTTTAAATTGCCGCTGACCCATAATGGTAAGAATTATTCTGACATAAGATCTTAAGAATTGGTCTTGCACAGTATTTGTAGCAAACATTTACCTGTAAAGTATATTTATCTTTAGTGGCCTTGTAAATATAAGTAGCTATTGAGTGCATACTAACTCTAGCAATTCACCAAATCTTCCTTTCTGCTCAATCTTTAACTAATCTGTTGTGGTTCTCTGTCTGAATTGATTTTCCAAGCATAAGAAAAGTTGCAAAGGTTAATTTTGTTGAATATAAATTTCCTTACGTTTGTCAATTCTTCTTTTCAGTTTTCATTAACTTGAGCCAACTGGTTAAATTAATTCTTTTGGAAAGATATTAATTTGATTTCAATTGTTATTGCTAAATATATTTGTACTTTGTATTATTATGTGTCTTGTGAAGTATATTTTATTTTATTTTTTTCTGCTGTAGCAATTTAGGTTGGTGCAGCAGTCTGCACTCCTGCAATTACAATGTACCTTTCCTACTTTTATTACACAGACATAAGCTGAGTGGGAAATGTTGTAAATAATTCAGTTAGTGCTGTATGTTAGTTTGGTAGTTAGTTGGCTGTTTTTTAACTGCTTATAATAGGCCTATAAAATTTCAGATTCAGCCACTATATCCCTTGTGCTTTTTCTCTTTTCTTCTCTGTTCTTATGAGTGTGTTTACATTGTTCTAACAAGTGCTATCTGGAGCTATTTTTATCGGGGACTGAATGTGTGATGTCCACTAGCTTGTGGGGTATTCTTATGTGTGAGAAACCCTTCCTGTCTGGGTTTTATATCTGTTTTGCAAATCTTTTTGGAGTGGAATTGAGCCAGGTTCAGAGGGTGAATCATGGTAGGTTCTAATGGGTTTTCATGGACTAACTTGCCAATTCTTGGTGGTAGCAATAACTTTGATCAATGGAGTGTCAAATGGGTGTCATCTTTGGTTTGCAAGAAGTGATGGAAGTTGTAAAGAATGGTCTTCTAGAACTGGAGGATGGTGCTACAAAGGTGCGCAGGGCAGTTCACAGGGAATCTAAGAAAAAAGATTGGAAAGCTTTCTTCTTGATCCATCAGTGTCTGGATTCTGACAATTTTGAGAAGATATCTTTGGCTAATTCAGCCAAGACTGCCTAGGACATTTTGAACAAGTCATATGGAGGTGCTGATAAAGTCAAGAAAATGAAGCTTCAATCATTTAGAAGACAAGATGAGTTGCTATCCGTGGCTTATGAAGAATCAATTGGGGATTGCTACAATAGAATTCAAGTGTTACTCAATTCAATGAAAGCTTGTGATGAGATGTTTTCAGGTCAGCAATTGATTGAGAAATTTTTAAGAACTTTTGACTCCCAATTTGACACCTCAGAAATCAAAGGATCTTGAAAAGAGGAAGGTTGAGGAGCTGCAAAAAAGGCTTTTTGAGAGGAGTGTTGACAGAGCTGCAGTTCACGCTTTGCGAGCACATAAATTTGAAAGAAATGATGGTTGGGGTGGCAAAAAACAAGGGAAAATTGGACAAACAAAGTGCAAGATTTTGGTGAAGGTTCTAGCAGGCTGTCAAATTATAATTTTAGTGGTGACAATCGTGGAAAATTTGTGAAGGAGGTGATCAAAAGAGAGGAGGCCAGAGAAAATTTTATATGAAAGGTATACACTGCTATGCTTGTAAAAAATGGGGTCATTTAGTTGATGAATTCTTAGAGAAACTGAACAGAGAAAAGAGAGAGAATTGAACACGAACTGAATGTTTTTATTTTGTAACTAGCTTAGAATCATAGCTACAGTGTGTCTTTATAGATAAGTTGTACAATATAAGTAAACCTACATATGAACAATGCAAATGTAAACTATACAAGTCAACTATAGTCAACTATAGAATGTATACTAACAACTCCCCTCAAGCTCAACGAGAAGATTTTTCAGAATAGAAACTCTTCACACTGATTTGCCACGAAGAAAAAACAAAGTGAACTGAAGACAAGGACTTGGTTAAAACATTTGCCCACTGATCAAGAGCTGGAATATGAGAAATGCATGACTGTTTGGCCATAGTCTTTTCTCTTACAAAGAAAACATCAATCTCCATGTGCTTTGTGTGATTATAAAAGAACAGGATTATGGGCAATGGAAACAACATGTTGATTGTCACAAAGAAGAGTTGGAGTGCTAAAAGAAACTTGAAGTTCTGTAAGCAATTTGGATATCCAAGACAGGTCAGCTTGTGCTAAACTCTTATATTCATTTTCAATCCTTAATTGAGAAATAGCTTGTTGCTTTCAAGACCACCTTGATATTAAGTTGGAAGCAAGAAAAATTGCTGCACCTGGGTTAGATCTTCCATCATCAACATCAGAAGTCCGGTCAGCGTCACACACAGCCTTGAGAGAAACTGGACTATGTAGCAGTGCTGGCTGAGAATGCAAACCATTAAAAAATTGTTTCTTTCAGATGCCCTAATATACGTTTGACCACAGCTCAGTGAGAATAAAGTTGGTTGGCCATAAACTGACAAAATTTGTTGACAGTGAAACTAATTTCTAGCCTAATTAGAGTAGCATATTGCAATGCACTAACTGCTGATCTGTACAAATTAGCATCTGAGAAAAGATCAGCACCGTGTTTAGATAATTTGCAATTTCAAACCATAGGAGAAGAAATGGAATGAGCTTCTTCAATACGAGCTTTATGAAGTAAATCTCGTATATATTTTGTCTGAGGAGGAGTGTTAAGTAATTATATGTATTTTATATTATTATGTGCCTTGTAACGTACTGACCCTCCTTTTCTTTTTCTAATTTAGCTGTTAGGGCAAGTGCACCAGTCTGCACTCTTGCTTTCGCAATGTACATTTTGACTTTTGTTGCACACAACACTTGTTATAGCGAGTAAAAACTCAAACTTTTCCCTAAAATCTTCGGATTTATGTGTCATAATTTTTAATATTCATTTTGTCCTGTAAAAGACAATGTTGACATTTGTGGACAATTGGTTAGTCCTTTTAACCATAGTTTATTATCTAATTAAGAAGGTCATGTCTTCATGAGATTCTTTTGTGAAAGTGATGCTTGTTGGACCTCAATTAAATTGAGCCTAACAAGTTATGCAGTGTACAATAAAGTATTGTTAATTTATTAGTAATTATCGATATGTTGCATTGATTATTGTACATTTTAATTGATTCTTTATTTTTGTTTTAAATTTTAAGGTTTTGGCTAGATTGGAATCAACTCCTGATGCTTTGTTCCAATCAGATGCTGTAAAATTTGCATTCATTGGGTTGATGCGGGACCTTCGAGGAATAGCAATGGCTACTAATAGGTTGGTAATTACAACGTCGAAACTTTGTTACGTTTACAAATGCATTGCTATTTGTTAACAATGTTAATTTATGTTGATTGTTCTTAATTGCTTGTTAACAGCCGCAGAACTTATGGGTTCCTTTTTGATTGGCTTTATCCTGCCCACATGCCTCTTCTTTTGAAAGGCATTACACATTATGCTGATATTCCAGAGGTCTGCTTCATTTTTTCCTTTTAAAGGTTTTGCTATGCAATTGAAGGAATAGTTTTATTTTCTTATTTTTCTTTGAAATCGAAGGAATATTTTTTTTTTGGCCATGCTATAACAGAACTCTATGATCTTGAATCTTAATTGCAATATTGGGAAAGTAACTAGTAGAAAAGACAATATTAAGCCAGTTTTTGTGAGGTTAAGTTAGACATAAACCCACTTACTAAGCTTTTTAATTTTTTAAATTGGTGCTTTTTAAATTGTTATGTTTTTTATGGCTATAAGAGATGACAATAGGTCGGACTAACACAGATAGAGCTTCCGGCTACCTAACTTGTGGTTAAAAAATTCACCCATTACTCGTTTTGTTACCCGTTGGAAACCTTGTTACCCCCTTGGATACCTTGTATACCCATAGGTATATATGGATATTTGTTATCCATTGATAGGACTTGATCATGAACATGATTAAAATCTGAGTGTAGACTTCTTAGAATTAAGACCATGTAAAACTTATCAAGTTTCTTGTTTTTGCCTTCTAAAGAATCAGCCACAAAGAAATTCTTTAATTCTTCTATGGCAGCATGGGCCTTTCCTATGTGAGCGACCATATCATGATCGACTTGTTTGAGGGAAGTCACTCTTTGAGTTGCATCAAAGAGACGTTGCACATCATTAGCAAAGATATCCTGTGCTTTTTTCCAAAAAGAGGAGCATGTTTTGTAAGGTCTCAAAATTTCTAAGACCTCTTGTTCAACAGATTTCCATAGGAAGTGCATAATTGAAAATCAAGCTTTTGCCATTGAGATTTCTCTTCATCGAGTACGGTGGAAATATTTTGTTCAAGATGATCATGGTATCCTTGACCAAGAAACCATAACTCCATGCAAGAAGACCGAGATAAATAGTTTTTCCAATTGAGTTTTGCAAAAGTAATGGTAGGGGTAGCAGATAGAGAAGGTGTTCCAAAACCACAAGCCATTCTAATGCCAAACAAAAGAGGGAAAAAGAAACTGATTGTGGGAAGAAACCCTAATCGGAACTGCTGTCAACGGAACAGCAAAATAGTGACCACAACACACTCAGGAGATTGAGGCAAAACGACCGACAGTGGCACAGTGATGTTCTGGCACGAGAAAGGCGACATGTGAAGCCCAAGCACCCGAGATTGGCTAGAAAGAAGCGTCGAGAGAAGAATGAAGCGGCGACCACCAAGGATGGGTCGCGCTAGTCGAGGTGCACCTAATCCTTGACTTCGTCGCAGAAAAAGTTGTGACGGTGACGGCGGCGGCAGCGGCGACAGACAACGGCAATGGACAGCGGCACTAGACAGCAGACATCAATGGCAGCAGTGGTGGCAACAGCGTTGATAACAACAGCGATAGCAAACAGCAAACCCTAATTGACTCTCGATACCAACTTAAAACTGGGAGAGAAACTGAAAATATTTTTATTATTACCGCTCACTTTTCCCTAATACACATACTACCCTATTTAAGGGATAGTAGATCAACATAAAAAAGGAAAAACAGAAAGCTTCTAAAAAGCCCACTCTAAAAAACCTATTAGAAAAATACATTATATTCCAACAATGAGTTAACTTCTGAAGAGAGCACCCAACTAGCTGGTTCTGAAGGGAACAAGTCAACTATTGTGACAGTAACCTCGTCCCCTATTAATGAATCAAATGTTTTGTTAATTATACCCCTAAGAATAAGGTTTAGATATATTTAATTTCTAAAATATTTAACTTGTACATATTCCTATCAATTTTACATACATGATGCAGGTAACAACTCCATTATTGAAACTCGTGGCTGAACTAGTTCTGAACAAGTCCCAGCGATTGAATTTTGAGTATTCTTCTCCTAACGGAATACTACTTTTTCGAGAAGTTAGTAAATTGATTGTTGCTTATGGATCAAGAATTTTGCCTCTTCCTAACAAAGCGGACATGTACACTTCCAAATACAAGGGGATGTCACTTTGTTTGATAATTCTTACACGAGGTATGCAAATATTGTGAGATATTGAAATAGCTGACTGTCTATCATATATTCTGTTGGCAAGTAGGATGTAGTGGAAGGGACTGGTCTATTGGGAGCATGGAGTAATTTAGGTTTAGATCTAGGTAACATTTTTCTGTAGATTAAACTGTCACTGCCACCATCTTCCAACGTGCTTTTCTCGACTATCCTGTTATATTCTAAATGAAATACTTTTTCAAGATTGTCTCGGTTAAATGATTTTTTACTTACCCCTTTTAGTAATTTTGTTACACTTTTTGTGCTGTTTTATATTGGCAGTATCAAAATTTATTTGGAAGTCTGAATTGTTCAAGGTGATAGAAGTGAAACATAAATGCTCTGGCTGTTAATTTTTATTTTTATTTGAGGTTGTTTTCACACTTATTATTACTTCCTTAATACTGGTATTTATTTATAATATCATGTATTAACTGTTCTCTCTTTTTTGATTTTTAAAGCAAAAGAAGATTGATTGAACATATTATGTAATAGTATTATCATATATCTACCTTTCCAATGAGTTTATTTTTATTTTTATTTTTCTGGCAGCAATATCTGGGAGCTTTGTGAACTTCGGTATTTTTGAACTTTATGGTGATAGAGCGCTTGTTGATGCTCTTGATATCATTGTTAAGATGATATTATCAATTCCTTTAGCTGATATATTTGCATATCGGAAGGTATTACCCTACATTTACTCTATGTTCTTGATATGTTGGTTAACAATAGAAGTGCTTTCCTCTGGTTTATCCAACTTGTATGTTGTAATTATAATACATATGTAAAGTTTATTAGGCATACATTGTTGGTAAACTTACATCTAATATTTCCATTTATTAGAGTTTAATTTTAAACTAGTTTGGTAATGATTGTGCAAGCAAATCTGGATTACTATTTGGTTTGCTTGTTTTCTTAAACTGATATCAATTAATTTGTATACAAGTATTTGATCAACCTTTTTAATGTATATTTTATTTGGTTTATGCTTCTTTTTCCTCTCTAACAGAGGTTGGCGAGCCCTGATGTTTACAGTTTTGTTTCTGGAATATAGCTGAAAGAACTAAAAATTAATGACAACTGGGTTGGACTTAAAAACGATAGTCGTTGATAGAGTTCTTTCTGATGTTATGTCTTGATCACCAGTCTTCACAAGCTTTTCTTCTGGTCTATTTTCCAGGTCGCAGCTGCATACTTTGCATTCTTGGATTCTCTCTTCAGTTGTCATTTGTCATTTGTTTTAAGTTTGGATAAAACTACGTTTATGCTTGTTGTTGGATCTCTTGAGTCAGGGCTTAAAGATTTGAGTGACAAAATATCTTCACAGGTTTGTAAAAGCTCGACACACTTTTAGTTGTGATAATTCAATTAATTTTTCTTTTTGGCTCTGCAGAGAAGGATATTTTATAATGCTAGTTATAACAGAGAAAAGTGTTACATGCATATGACCAAAAAAGTAAATAAACAATGATATCCAGTTATAGTGTATTCATATGCATTGTATAGATATACTTTCACCAGACTCCCACATAAAACATCTCCATCGCCTATATTGATCAATAAGCACATCTAACTACATTCCTGCAAGTTCATTTTTTTATCCTGTTTTACATAACAAAAAGTTACCGAAGCTAAATAATACGGAGTTGATTCCCCAATATAATTCATGTTATTTACTGGTATCAAATATAAGTTTGGTTTATAATCTAAATAAAATTTGTATTTGCACTTGAATTGAGATCTAGGGACAATTTCTTATTAGATGGTATTTTTCTAGTTACTAACTCTAATGTGTCCTATGCGTTTGTAGTGCGCTTGAATTGAGAGCTAGGGACAATTTCTTATTAGATGGTATTTTTCTAGTTACTAACACTAATGTGTCCTTTGCATTTGTAGTGCGCCTATGCTATTGACAACTTGGCTACATTTTATTTCACCCATGTCATTGTTGGAGAGTTGACTACCTCACCTTCTGCTCTTAATGTATCTGGACTCATTTCTGACTGTGCTGAACTTTTTTCTAGAGTATGTTTATAATTAGCTTACTTAAGGTTTATTTTTCTTTTCACTACAGCGTGAACCGATGTGCTTACTCTATTGGTATTTTCTCTGATTTAAGTATGTCTTAACTTTTTAATTGTCTTTAAAATTTCCTTAGATATTGAGAACTCTATTTGAAGTTGTTATATTTGAGGACCGTGGCAATCAGTGGACTCTTAGCCGTGCAATCCTGAGCATCATGCTAATCAGCGAAGAGGTGATTATTTGGCATCTGATTGCTATTATAATTCACTTGATTGATTTTTATTCACACTGTTTCAGATGATATAAATTTGAATGCTTGTTGATGCTAATCAGAACACGTCTGTACTGTTTTTTGCGGTGATTGTTTCAAAAATTAGGTGCTTAAATAGATAGTCAAGTATTTGGCCTGTTATTTTGACATTGGTTGTAAGATACTCAGTTTTCTTGAATGTTTGAACAGAACATGACAATTCATGCATTTTATAGCAGGTATTCTGTTTTAATCTGGAAATGTAGGATTCCAAATGATTTCCACATTGTTGGCCGTTCCATGTTGAATATAGATATCAGTTCATAATGAGTATTTTATTTGTTGCCTATTAGTTCAAGGAGTTTCCGAGAATTGAAACTTGATTTTATTACTAGAAGGGATGAATGATTTCAACACACTTGTACATATACCGCAGAAGGAAACGGTTAAGAAGTGAACTTTAAGTCTAACTCAACCCTACAAAACCAGTTTAAAAAGTAAGGTTTGCACTTCACTTATATATTATAAATTGACCTTATAGTTGATATGGGACTTCCAACAAAAACTAACTCCTAACAACTGACTGTCATTAACAGTTCAGTTAAGTTAGGAGAACAGCTACAAACTGAAAACTTAAAAATACAGTGAAATAGAGAAAACTACATGGAAGTAACTCTTACTGAAATATCCCCTCCACCACTTGGAGTTGTTTGCACAAAGTGAAAGCCTGAAAGAAAGAGCCGTGGTGAGAAAATTGTACTGATCTATTTCATGGACTTGAATGACTTGAAGTTGCTTACTGTGAAATTTTTCTTGAACAAAGAAGATATCTAATATATGACTGGAGCTAGAATGAAGGATTGGATTATTGGGATATATAAGCAACATTAATCTAAGCAAGAACTTTATTGAATTTCATAATATGTGCCTTGTCGATTGATGTTTCTTAAGAACCTCAACAATGAGAGTTTCAAATTTGCTACTGATAAGAGATTGTGGATTCATTAATCTTTGGGAAGTTCTTTAAGAATTACATCAAGAATCCTTGAATGCAAAGTAGATATTTAGAAACAAAATGATTCTCAAAGAAAGTGCTGGAAAGCTATGTTCAAAGTTTATGGGCCTTTATGTTGTGCAAATAAAAGTAGACATGACTCTTGTACCAAAGTTGCTAAGAAAATTTGCAACCGATTACATGTGTAAGGATATCTTGTGCAATTGTGAGGTAAGAATAAAAAATATGATCTACATCGCGATCAGCAATGGGAAGTTATTTCAATACAATTTGTGGATTGACAAGATAATGATGCAATTTATTTCCCTTGATTACTAGTCCTACTAGTTCACAGGATATAATATTTGAATCAAGCTTCTAGGAATTTCTTGTGAGAATGTGATAGTCATAGAATTGGAAGTCGTGGAACAATCTCAAAGGTCATACAGAGCTCATGATACCATAGAAGGGAAAGATGATTACAACACACTGAGTATTGAGATGTAGGGATATATAACTGAGAAGGGAAACTAACTGACCCTGACTAGAAGTAAAAGTTGAAAAAATAAGACTGATTTATTATTCTCAATGATAAAAAATACATTCTCATACTTTCTATTTGTAATAATCTAATTCTCCTAAAATGGGATATAGGGAAACTAGGAAAATAAAATAAAATAAAATATTATGTATCTATTTCCTCTAATTAGGAGGATTCTAAAGATATTATCTCAAATTACAACATCCCCCCTCAAGTTGGATCATACAAGATTGTATGAACCAAGCTTGGAATAGTCAAACTCAATTGTAGAGAATATCAATAAACTACATTGGACAACAATGGACAAAAGCAAACTAGCACAATGGACGAGAGAGATTTCCCTCAAAAATGGATGATGACTTGCAGTAGCAAACAACAACAAATTGCAAGAACAGATGAAGGGCCTGCAATGGCGAACAACAACAAATTGCAACGAATGTATTGCCATCAATAGTGGCAAACAACAACAAAACTTCAAGAACATGATTTCCATGAGTAACATATGGGAGGCTTTCAAAGGCTAACAACCACAAACCTATAGGGACTTAACTACCCTAAATAACAACAAACCTTCAGGGACTTAACTACCCTAAATAACAACAAACCTTCAGGGACTTAACTGCCCTGAACATATGGGAGGTCTTTAGGAAACAACTGTCCTGCAGAGGCTAACAACAACAGAACTGCAGGGACTACACTACCTTGCAGCGGCTGGAACTTTCTCCTCCTCACGATTGAACAACAGAACGTGAAGGTGGAAGAATTGGTGAGAACTGATGCGTATGAAGGTCAAATCTGACTCACATAACTTCAAAAGAACCAATTTAGCGGGTGGTCTCAAAGAACAAATCTCAGTGAGTTGTTATAACAGAGCATTGGCAGAAACCAAAAATACCAAAGATTGGGACTTATGATGGCATCAAAAGGCTGAAGACAAGTTGGAAGTCCAAAGTTCTCTTCTGGACTACTCCACTTAACAATATCACAAGTATGGACTAAACTCTAGCCCAAGAAAGAAGTTCTCTTCAGGGGCAGAAAAATATTTCCCCTCAAGGCAAACAGCAAAAACGACGACTAGTGCACGAGGCACTCTTAATCTTGACCAAAGAAAATGCAACAACTTATTGAGGCGACAGTGACAAACTGTAGAGGTTACAACAACTGATTGCAGCAATGGCGACTGACTGTGCCGGCGGCTGACTATGCCAGGGCCGACTGTGGTAGCAGCGGAACGAAGCACTGTTGCTCGAGAAACATAAACAAATGGAGAGGAAAGAACTGACATGATGGCGTCGAAAGAGGTCTCCCTGTCGAGAGCGGGTCACGAAGTATATCCCAGCGATTCAGTACAATGGCGAGATGATGGCGTTAAAGTGACATATCAGAACGAGCAGATTATAGAGATGGAGGTTCGAGGACACGACCGGCAGCGGCGCAGTGTGATTTCAACACCAAGAGGGTGGCGCGTGACGAACACGCACCCGAGACTAGCTGAAGAAAGGCGACGCGTGCGGAGGCTTCTGGGAGGTGGATTACCAGGGTTGAGTCATGCTCCTTGAGGCACACCCAACCCTTATCATCGTCGGAGAAAATGACGACGACGACAACGACAACTATCGGACTGAGTTGGCGCTCGTGGTGGCACGTTAGTGAGAAGTAGCCATCGGAACCGCCACGGTTGGCCGTTGCTCGAAGAGCCGATCCAGATCCGCTGATCACTGGTCGAAACTGTGACGGTGGCCAGCTGCAGATTGTGACCGGTGGTCGGCGGCGGACGGTGGCCGACGGCGGAACAGTAAACGAGGATTCTAATTGGAAGTCAGTGAAGATGTCAACTATGGGCATTACTTAAAGTACCAGGTGCAGCTATTGGTTTAAAGGGAATGGGTTTGAATCCCATTTTGAGACAAATTTTGGAAGTATAGCTTATAGCTAGGTCAGATTCAATTTTGGAAGTACAGCTTATAGCTAGGCTAGATTCTAGAGCACAATTTTGTGTACAATTTTTTGTAGCTGTTAACAAAAGGACAAACATGTTGGTAATGCTGGAGAAATGTCAGACTAGGCACTACAAGCCTGATCTAGGCCTAGTCTTCTTGTCCATGGCGCACAAGCGGAAGCGTCCTTCCCCTCTGGATGAGCCACCCACGGCTTGGAAAAGAAAAGGAAGAAGAATCACAAAAACCATCTTCTTTGTGGCATGGAAAAGAAGAGGAAGAAGGTTTGTCGGGAGAAGAGGATGAAAAATCTCCCAGAGAAGAGGCAGAAGATGACGATCTTCCACCACCCATCACCAAAACCAACCCTCTAATCGCTCTCACGAACAACACAGGGAAAGGGAATAACACTGATGGCCTTATTTTTTTAGAGCCGCGCAATAAGAAAACGTTTGAATTGTCGAAAAAGGTTTGGGGAAGTGGTGGAGTGGCCAATGGGGCAGTGGGAAAACCTAATGAAGCACAAAGGCACACATTGAAGAAGAGACTTTTAGGGGGGGCCGACGGCCATGGTGGTCGACCATCGACAAACAGCAAAGACAGCGGAAGTGGACCAGACATGCTCTGATACCAAGATGAAAAAATAAGACTTATTTATTATTCTCAATGATAAAAAATACATTCTCTTACTCTCTATTTGTAATAATCTAATTCTCCTAAAAAGGAAAATAGAGAAACTAGAAAATCTAGGAAAATAAAATAAAATAAAAGATTATGTATCTATTTCCTCTAATTAGCAAGATTCTAAAGATATTATTTCAAATTACAACAATAAATTTATATGCTCTAATAGTGAACAACAAAGTAGCACATACACTTGCACCAGCAAAAATTATTTTGGTAGTTTTCTAATAAGGATTTTCATGGTATTGGAAGAATTACCAATAGAAAGCATTAAGAAATTTTACGATTAGGTGATTAGGTTGATGCTGAGAACGGTGATACTTCCTTTGTTTTTATAATACATGTATGACACTAGCAAACATCTAACTCATGCATCTAATGTGGATCGTTCTTCTTATATATCTATCCACCATATTGACATGATAATTTTTGTAATATTTTTATTAGGTTGATGTTGATATAGGTAAGTTTTGTAATTTCTTCATTATAAACAAGCATATTGACATGATAATTTTTTTTTTTTTTCCAGATGTTCACAAATGTGAAGGCTCAAATCTTGGCTTCCTATGTAAGTCCAAATTGTGGCACATCTTATTATGCAATCTAGCAATATATCAGTCTTGAAAAAAAGAATGACTTTTATTATTTTCATTCATGTTTATTACATTCCCCTTACCTCTATTTGTAACAATCTAATCTTCTAGAAAAGAGAAATAAGGAAATAATATTACTAAAAAATAAACAAGAGGATCCTACAAATATTTTCTCTAATTAGGAAGATTTTCCTCTAATTATAACTGTTAGAATATTTACCCTATTTATCATCATTATATTGTGTCTAGGGTTATCCTATTTATCATGTACTTTTTATCAAAACTTGTATATAGAATGAGAGTGAGAGGGATCTTTCAAGCCCTCGAGAATTATTTTAGTTTCAATCTCAAGTTTGTATTAAAGTAGGTTGTCTAAGTCTCTTCCTACTCTGTCTTTGTTGCCCTAAAAAAAGTTGTCTTTTCTGCAATAAACAATCCTGTTCTTTTAGTCTCATCGTCTGTAGTGACCGTTTTTGCTATTTTCAACTATTCGTCGCCGCTCTTCGCCGTCGGCCGCTGTCATTCCCCTTCACAGTTTCGTCTGTCGACCAGTGGATCTGGATTGTCTCCTCGAGCAACGGCCTGCTCGCCGTCGCGTTTTCTCCGACGAAGTTAGGGGTTTTGTGTGCCTCGAGGAGCGCTACCCACCCCTGGTGGTCGTGGCCTCATTCTCCTCCACACGCGCCGTCACGCGCGACTTCTCTCCGATAAGCTTCTGGCGCATGTTTATCACACGCCACCTTCTCGGTGTCAGAATCACACTACGATACTGTCGTTTGTTTCGCCAGAGCTTCCTGAGTGCGTTTTGGTCCTTGTTTCTTAGTTTCGATGGTTGTAACTCAGACATAGGGTTTTCTCCTTCGATTGTTTTGAAACCCTAAATCGTTCAGATCTCTTCTGTTTCAACATTGTTTGACTCACCGAATCGTGCTGAGTCCATATACGTCCTTGGTTCCTAATTTTGAAGTCATTTGAACCATGGGCTAATTCTTCATCCCTTTCTCTATGCTGGCCCACTTTGACTCGCTGGGTTGACTCGTTCGAGGTTGGGGGTTTCTGATTCGCTCCCAAAACGGATCTCAATTATTATCAAGAAACTGAACCAGAGTACTGGTGGCCCATGGACTCTTGCGAGGGATGAGCTGGTAGATGACTCTGGAAAGCCATTTTTTTTGTTCTCAACAGTGATGCAGTGATGTTCGGCAAACCGCTCTTGACGCCACTGCATCACTTCTTTCTTCAATCATTGTTGGTCACTTTCTTCTTGGGCTCGAGTCTAGTTTGTTTAGCCCATACTTCTTGTTATACAGTACTATGTATCACCATTTGGGAGTAGTCTAGCACAAAACCTTTGGACCTTCAACCTGTCTTTTGCATTTTAATGTCATCATAAGTCCCAATCTTTGTTCCTCGAATTTGTCATCCTTAAAGTGCTCAACACAATCCAACCATGGTTTTTGGTGGTGTTTTGGTTTTTCTAGCACCATGTTCTTTCTTCTCTTTTCTTATGTGCCTAAGTTATTAAAAGAAAAAAAAAGAAAAAAAAAGTGCCTTTGCTTCATCATTGTTCCTTGATTATATTTGTTTGATTTGTTCTAGCTCTTTGTTATGGTAACTAGCCCGCTCTAATGACCTTAGTCTCCTTGAATGATGTGTGTTTAGCTGTGTATGTTGTAGCAGTTGTGATGCTTCTGTTGGCTATCATTTATTTACAAGTTTCTAAGGACAGTCGGTGGTTAACACCAAGAATTTCAACACCAAAGTCTTGGGTTGAAGATTGCTCGAGGAGTCTATTTCTGCGAGATTCAAAATCTTAGTCAACAATTTCACCAGCCCTTTGTCAGATATGTTTTTGGGTGCTTTGATGAATAAAGGAGAACATTATGATCTTCCACCTTCACGATTTGTCATTTGGCTACGTTGGTTTGTGAGTCCAATTTGGTTTATAAACATTCTCTCTCGATGGTGTGAAGCATATGTGCATCTTGTTCAGAGACAAAGTTACCACATCTTGTTCAAAGACATCTACTTGTTGGATTGAGTTTATTTGTTCCAAGCTTGGTACATACAATCTGTATGCTCCAGCTTAAGGGAGAGTGCTAGAATATTTACCCTATTTATCATCATTATATTGTGTTTAGGGTTACCCTATGTGTTATGTAATTTTGTATCAAAACTTTCTTATATATAGAATGAGAGTGAGCGGGATCTTTCAAGCCCTCGAGAACTATTTTACAGTTTCAATCTCAAGTACAACATTCCCCCTCAGGTTGGTAAATGAATCTAAATTTTTCCCAACTTGCCTACAAGATCTTGAAATCTACCCTGAAGGATATCTACTATTTCAAGTTCTGTAGGAACATGAGTTGTAATCACAAAGCTTATTTCTATATTATCTTTAATGATTTGTCTGTCACCTGGTTGTATGTGTCTCTCTCTTGGATCATGCATAAATTGGCTCACTACACTAACGGCATAAGCAATGCCTTCTCTACAGGAGTACTTTCTTTACTTCCAATTTTGTGATTTTGTTCTATACGAATTGTTGAGGTTCTACATTTCAGCTTTCCTATATCTTTGAGGAGACCAAGTACATTTTTCCTTTGGGAGATGAGAATTTCATTCTTGGAGTTAGAAACCTTTATTCCAAGAAAGTATTTGAGTTTTCCTATGTCTTTCATTTCAAATTAGGCTGCCAATTTTTCTTATTCATCATCTCCTCCAATAATCATGTCATCCACATAGACAAGCAATAGAGTGATATTACCTATAGTAGATACTCCATCTGCCTTATGTTTCACTATGAATATCAATATACATCCTACTGTCTTCTTGTCTCTTGGCTTATCAACAATCTCCCAAGGTGAATTTCTTTCTAATGCATTCATCTTTTCTTTCATGCCTTGATTCCAATGTTCAAGTTTCACGGTCTCTTGGATTGAGATAGGAATTTATGTGGCATCAAGAGTAGTAATAAAACTTTTGTGCTTATTAGAGAGGTTGTTAGTGCAAACATACTGAGAAATAGGATATTTAGCACATGATTTTCTTTTCTTTTTCGATTCAATTGGCAAAATCCTTAGTAATACTTACCTCCTCACTGTTATCTTTAGGGATTCTCACCTCTAGATTAGATAATTTTTCATGCTCGAGAGTCGAAGTGGCTTGTTTTCTTCTTTCATATTTTTTGCCAAAAAATTTGTCTTCTTCCTCACTATGGACTATGGTAGCTTCATTGCTTGGATCTTGGGCATCCTACAAAGCTAAACATGGTAATGACAAGAAGGAGAGTTCATCCACTTCAAGTGCTTTCTCCCTTAAAGTGGTGGACTGACATAAAAGGATTGTGTTTCGTGAAAGATGACATCCATGGTGATAAAGACGTGACAACTTTGAGGATGATAACATTTGTATCTTCTTTTATTAGAAGGATACCCAATAAAGACACATTTAAGAGCTCTCGAATCTAATTTACTAGATGAGTGTGAACAAAAATAATAGAGACTCTACTAGGTGGACTCGGACTCGTTATTAGGGGGGAAGAAGGAACAAAAAACGATAGAGACTTTATAGGACTAATGCCATTTAAGATACAGGTGGGTAACTTGTTGATGAGATATGTGGCAGTTAACATAACTTCTTCCCAGTAATTTTTTGAAACAAACATTTGAAAAAGAGCTCTAGTTACGTCAAGAACATGACAATTCTTTCTTTCTACAACCCCGTTTTGTTGAGGGGTGTTTACACATGTTAGTTCTTGAAGAATACCATTATGAGACAAAGATTGAGAAATTCATGATTCACATATTTAGTACCATTATCAGACCTGATTCTTTTGATATTTTTTCCAAATTGATTTTGGACAAGACAAAAAAATTTAACAAAGATTTGGAAAACTTCTCATTTGTTTTTCATATGGTATGTCTACGTGATGCGGAAATAAATTCTACCATAGGTCTCCAAATGTTAGACTGAATTAAATAAAATGGAGGATGGTGTTTTTACAACTGATAAATAAAAGACTCAACAAACTCCTTAGTAAACAAAAGGGGAAATAAGGACTTGATAGGCTTGAATGAAGGATGCCAAAGCCTTTTATGATGTAACTATATTTGGGAATTTGCCCATGTCTCAGATGTAGCTTGTTGACTTGTGATTTTTGGTTTGCTTTGGTCGTCAGACTCCAACCGATACAACCCACTCTGCTCCTTAACAGTTAAAATCTTCTTCCCCTGACAAGATCCCTCAAAAACACAATAAGTTGAGAAAAATGCTACTGAACAATTTAAATCCTTTGAGTGTTTGTACAAAGATAAGACTATTGGCTAGTTGTGGAACATGTAAAACATCCTTTAATACAATAGATGAGTCTAAATTTATATTCCCATAGCTGCATATAAGTATATCCTGACCATTTGCAACTGTAATAAGTTGTTCTCTATTTCTTTTACCATATGTCAAAGGACACATGAAAAAGAGTCATATGATCAGTTGCTCCTAAATCAAGAATCCAAATACCTTCAAACACATGACCAATAGTATTGGGACAAATCTTACCTTTCATGGACAAAGTACATGATCCAAAGAGCTTACTCATTAATTCAACCATTGCTTTCAAGCACTTGAGTTCCTCCTTATAAGCTTTCATATCAAGATCTGGTGGTGGTGAAGGACTAGATTGATTGGTGGCTTCATGCTTTGAGGTAGTATGATTTTCCCGTCTTTGAGCAGACCCTTTGTTGTTTTGTTGTTTCCCATGCACTAGAGAACATCACTTTTTCCATGGCGTTTGAAGCATGTTTTCTTGGTATGTCCAGATCTTTTATAGTATGAACAATAGTCTCCATGATTACCTTTTTCAAACGACTTCCCCCCATTAAGAATGACAACTGTTCAAGTTCCATGCCCTCTGACCATAAAAAATACTCTTGATAGGGATGATAATTTTTCTTTTCCTAAGATTTGTATCCAGAATGGATCGTACTCATGATTCAGGCCGTGGAGAAATTTAAAGATTCTTCCTTATTCCACTGCTTCAACATGTATGCAATCAGGTGTCTCTAGTGACCCTATTTGAGACAACGACGACGTGTAGGCTACACTGGGAAAAAGGAATAGAACTTAAAACTCAGATCTATTCAAATCTGGGTCAAACGGGATGTCACCGGTCTCTGGAACGGTCTCAGGAGGCTCCGACGACTCTTTTTGTGACGGCTGCGACAAGTGGGTTTTGCCGGAGCTAGGCTCATGGGTTACACACGCCAGCAACGGTGGTGGCGCGTGACGGCTTCTTTCTTGGAGCGTTTTCCAGTATTGTGTTCACTGGCGTTGGGAGTACCTTTTTGTCCTATCAATGACCCCAATGGGCTGCAACGGCAGCTGTAATGGCTGGACAGCAGCGTCGGTGGCTACTATTGTGTTGGTGGCTACTTATTTTCTGCTTTACCTCAATCGAATATTCAACTCACTCTCCAACACATTTTTTTCTACTACAATTCCTACGCCAGATACTTCTCTGCTTGCCTCAACACTCAAAGCCACATGCAACCAAGTTCCCTCACATCCTTTGTTTTTTCCTTCAAACATTGTTAGTTGGATGTTGCTCCACTCGTCCTGGTTTAAACAAGAAATTGTGTTTAGTTCAATATTTTTGTCTGCTAGTTTTGCTGGTATTTTGATCACTAAACTCTTGCTCNTATNATCCAATTATGGCCTTTTGGTTTTCAAATTCTTAGTTACATAAATTAGTAGTTGTTCTGTGTGAGGTAAAGCTCCATGCTTGGGAATGGTATAAGGCTCCAGATATAACGAATTGCCCAATGTTTATCCAGTGGCCTTACTGTCTAGATCTCTGCATATCCAAAGCGCTGCATGGTCACAGATAGTAGGAACAAAGGCACCAGAGTTATAAAGGACTAGCAGTATAAAATTTATTCTTTGAACCCACTAAAATGCATTACTAGACTACCATTTTAGTATTGTAGATTAGTAAAATAACTATCTACACAGTTTAGTATTCAACAACACAGTTAAGTAAATTAGTAAAAAAGCTATCTACAATACTAAAATGGTAGTCTAGTAATGCATGATTAGAGTACAAGTGTAAACTACACCGAATAAATAAGTTTCACTCATTTCAGCAATTGAATATGAAATTGAAGATGTGTAAACAAAAGCAATTAAACGTGTAAGATTAGCCAAAGTTGGGCTGTTAACCAGCCTTGTACAGTCTACACAGATAGCATTTTTTTTACGTATTCTATTCGCAATAGAAGTAGCAATAATCTCATGCCTTAAAATATTAACTTTTCTTGAATCGTTTTGCAGCCACCAGACCAACACCAGCGGCTTTTTTCGTGTTTTGACAAGCTTATGACAGATGTGACGCTCAGCTTGGATGGAAAAAACAGGGATAAATTCTCTCAGAACCTGACCAAGTTCAAGACTGAATTTTGTGCTAAATAGCATTTCTTTGGCAGAGGGTCAGCCCAGAAACCATATCGTATCTTCTTTTATTCTCTTTTATTTTTTTTAGGGTCCTTATACATCGCTACCATGATTCGTTTTTGTTCTTTCTGGAGGGGAATGAGATTATTTTTTTTTTTGGGGGTTGGGGGATTTGTTTGATGAAAGGTTTCGTCACATATTGGCATACCCTAGTTGAACTGGTATTTGGAAAGGGATAGAATATAGCAATTCCTAGTTGCACTTGAATATTGAGATAAACTGGGGACAAGATGCCCTGGATGAAACCATTTATCTTTCCCCTT
>NC_028358.1:5650262-5651616 GCF_000741045.1 Vigna radiata var. radiata
TTGTTAGAACGTCAAACGTAAATTTGTAACAATTAATTACAAGTTTGTTATTAGTCATTTTTTATGTCTAATTTTTTATGATTGGATATGTGATAAGTCAATTTTGTGTTAGTGTAAAGAAGATTTCCAATAAAAAGCACAATTTAACATTTTATAGGATAAATGATTTAGTGTTATGTGTTAAAAAACACAATTAATATACCTTATGACTTTGACTGTGAGAAGGGATTTGTTTTAGAGGGTGTTGTTTAAGAGTCCACTAGAATTGCAGGGTACTACCGTGTGGTGATTGACTTGTTTGAAAAAAGGTTTAATATCTATTTTGGTCCCTCCTTTGGAAGGGTTTGTTCAAAGTGGTCCCTTCTTTTTTCAAAAGTTGACTTAAGTCCTACCTTTTGCAAAAACTGTTCAAAGTGGTCCTTTTTGCTAACGGCGTTAAGTTCTCTAACGGCAGAGCTGCCAGGTGGGTATTGTCTGATTATGTGGCATTGTTAATTATTTTAAAAAATATATATAATTATGACGTGTAATTTATATTAATTAGAGTAAAATGAAAAGAGGATTAGGGTCAGAAGATTGGGGTAATTAGGGTTTAGAATTGGATTGCAATTGGGATTGGGATTGAAATTGGGGTCAGCTTAGGGTTCGTGGTTCATCAGAGCCTTACCCTCTTTCCACAACCACACACGTTTCCAACACCAACATCACTCCTCCACCACCTCAGCACACAACAAAACCCTTTGAGAAAACCAACATTTCACACATAATGTTTGGCATAGCAGCCTCTTCCAGGCTCTGGAGGCAAAGAAAAGGGTACATGAAGCTATGGTGGAGGCCAAACGAGACAAGGGGAATAGTGTGGCTAGACCAAGAAGTGAAAAGTGAAGCAGGTGATAAGACCCTCTTGCCAACATTGAGAATATCGAGTGATGTCTCAAAGTTCAAGGTGAAGAATCCAGGTGAGGAGTTAGGGGTTCGTATATCTCGAATTATGTCGAAGACAGTGAGGCTTGGGATGGAGAATGTGAGGTGGTTTGTGATGGGAGATGATGACACTTTCTTTGTGACTGAGAATTTGGTGAAGGTGTTGCAGAAGTATGATCACAACCAGTTTTATTACAATCTCACTTTCTAAGCTGACCCCAATTTCAATCCCAATCCCAATCGCAATCCAATTCCAAACCCTAATTACCCCAATCTTCTGACCCTAATCCTTTCTTTATTTTACTCTAATTAATATAAATTACACATCACAATTATATATATTTTTTAAAATAATTAACAATGCCACATAATCAGACAATACCCACCTGGCAGCTCTGCCGTTAGAGAACTTAACGCCGTTAGCAAAAAG
>NC_028358.1:5652876-5659166 GCF_000741045.1 Vigna radiata var. radiata
AGCCGATCAACCTTCTTGTCCATAAATATGTCATACAATATTTGATGTTTCGTCTATTGAATTGGTGTGCTCTAACTTCCTTCGTTTCAAGTCTTTGTGCACATATCCTGCTCAATGTGACCGCAACACCTAACAGCTCGAGACCTTTGTAACACTCTAATTTAGGGTGTCATGAGTTATTACAAAAATCAAACACTGCAAAAATTTCTTATAGCACGGAAACATATTTTTTCAAAGTCTCAATATTTTAAACGTTCAGAAATAACTCAAATTGTAATAGTTCCAAAAGCAATATTCAAATTACATCGTTCAAAAGAAATTAAAATAACCAAAGAAATTAAAATAACAAAAGGGGAAATAAGGACCTGATAGGATTGAATGAAGGATGCCAAAGCCTTTTATAATGTAACTATATTTGAGAATTTGCCCACGTCTCAGATGTAGCTAATTGACTTATGATTTTTGTTTTGCTTTGATCGTCAGACTCTAACCGATACAACCCATTCTGCTCCTTAGTAGTTAAAATTGTTTTCCCTTGGCAAGATCCTGAAAAACACAATAAGTTGAGAAAAATGTTACTGAACAATTTAAATCCTTTGAGTGTTTGTACAAAGATAAGAGTATTCGCTAATTGTGGAACATGTAAAACATCATTTAATACAATAGACGAGTCTAAAATTATTTTCCCAGAGCCGCACATAGGTATATCCTGACCATTTGCAACTATAACAAGTTGTTCTCTATTTCTTTTACCATATGAGTCGAAGGACACATGAAAAAGAGTCTTATGATCAGTTGTTCCTAAATCAAGAATCCAAATACCTTAAGACACATGACCAACAATATTGAGACAAATCTTACCTTTCATGGACAGAGTACATGATCCAAAGAGCTTGCTCATTTATTCAACCATTACTTTCAAGCACTTGAGTTCCTCCTTATAAGCTTTCATATCAAGATCTGGTGGTGGTGAAGGACTAGAGTGATTGGTGGCTTCATGTTCTGAGGTAGTATGATTTTCCCGTCTTTGAACAGACCCTTTGTTGTTTCCCATGCGCTTGATAACATCATTTCTTCCATGGAGTCTGAAGCATGTTTCCTTAGTATGTCCAGATCTTTTATAATATGAAAAATCAGGTGTCTTCGGTGACCCTATTTGAGATGGTGACGACGTGTGGGCTACATCAGGAAAAAGGAGCAGAACTTAAAACTCATATCTATTCAAATCTGGGTCAGAGGGGATGTCACCGGTCTCAGGAGGCTCCGACGACTCGTTTTGTGACGGTGGCAGGGAGTGGGTTTCATCGGAGCTAGACTCGTGGGTTACACGCGCCAGCAATTGTGGTGGCGTGTGACAGCTTCTTTCTTGGATCGATTTCCAGCGTTGTGTTCGCCAGAGTTGGGCGCACCTTTCTGTCTTATCAATGACCCCAATCGACTACGGCGCAATGGGTGGACAGCAGCGTCGGTGGCTACTATTGTGTTGGTGGCTACTTACTTTCTACTTTACCTCTAAATCCAATATTCAACTCACTCTCCAACACATTTTTTCCTAGTACAATTCCTGCGCCAGATACCTCTCTGCTTGCCTCAACACTCAAAGCCACATGCAACCAAGTTCCCTCGCATCCTTTGTTTTTTATCTTCCAACATTGTTAGTTGGATGTTGCTCCACTCGTCCTGGTTTAAACAAGAAATTGTGTTTAGTTCAATATTTTTGTCTGCTAGTTTTGCTGGTATTTTGATCACTAAACTCTTGCTCTTATTATCCAATTATGGCCTTTTGGTTTTCAAATTCTTAGTTACATAAATTAATAATTGTTCTGTGTGAGGAGAACACATAAAGCTCCATGCTAGGAAATGGTATAAGGCTCCAGATATAACGAATTGCCCAATGTGTATCCAGTGGCCTTACATACCATTTCCTGCTCTACTTGTAAATTACATACCATTTCAATAGTTCAACAACACAGTTAAGTAAATTAGTAAAACTATCTACAATACTAAAATGGTAGTCTAGTAATACCCATATTACCCTAGTTGAACTGGTATTTTGAAAGGGATAGAATATAGCAATTCCTAGTTGCACTTGAATATTGAGATAAACTGGGGACAAGATGCCCTGGATGAAACCATTTATCTTTCCCCTTTTAAATTAGCTGAAATATTGGTAAATTGAAAGGGTATTTGTAAATTGTAGGTACTTAAATCAGTTCTAGTGCTTACAATATATGATATAATTTGTTAATACTTAATGACTGGCTCCTTTTTTGTTTCTTCTATTTATATATAGTTTCGAAGAATCATTAATATTTTCTTCATCTATACCCTATTGAATAATTGTTATAATTTTAGTNTAAATAGTGAAATATTGAATTAGAGTATTGTTGTCTAAATAGAATAATGCTTTATATATTCTAAATAGTTTATGTATTTTAACATCAATGAATATGAAAGAGAGGNAGTTCACTTTAGATTACTAACAATAATTATATTATGAAATTTGAAAACTAATTTCAAGAGTAATATGAAATATTCTGTATAACTTTATGTCATTATCTACTTGCACTTGTAATTGTATGCTAAGTGTTTATTTTTATTGCAATTCTCATTTTAAATTCATTTAGTACCAATGTTTTTTCACAAGGATTTAGGGAAAAGAATAGTTTGCAATGTTTCAAAATCTACTAACTTAACCAATTTATCATTAATGTCTTGTTTTAAATATGTAAATGCTCTCAAAATATAATTACTATACCTTGATCGGTAATTTGGCATTTGTTGGCATATCTTTATGAAGTTTGTGTGATAAATATAATGTCACGTGATAAGGTTATCCAATNTTAAGAACGTCCTGTTGCACCCTCATAATTTTTAGACTGATTATTTTACTATTTATAAAAGTGACTTCTTTTCAGAATGAAATTTCCAGAATGAGATTTCTAAAAATAAATATTCTTAAACATGTGATATGTTTTGGAATGATTTTTTTAGAACAAGTTTTTTAAAATAAGTTTTTTAAAACAAGAAATTTTTCGCAACATGTAAATATGGGTGTAATTAGTAATAGACAACTTTCTATTGTTAGAACGTCAAACGTAAATTTGTAACAATTAATTACAAGTTTGTTATTAGTCATTTTTTATGTCTAATTTTTTATGATTGGATATGTGATAGGTCAACTTTGTGTTAGTGTAAAGAAGATTTACAATAAAGAACACAATTTAACATTTTCTAGGATAAATGATTTAGTGTTATGTGTTAAAAAACATAATTAATATACCTTATGACTTTGACTGTGAGAAGGGATTTGTTTTAGAGGGTGTTGTTTAAGAGTCCACTAAGGGTTAGGATGCCTTGAAATGTGCGTTATCAGTTCTGACACTGAATGCAAAACATCATATTTTTCCAATCGACGACATAGGCGATGCAATTGTTAGCTTTTCACTGTTATATGAATGCAAAACATCAGATTTTTTCAATCATGGGATTGGATTAGATCTGACGACATAGGCGATGCAACTATTAGCTTTTCACTGTCAGATCACGTGTTAGTGTCAGTTCACGTGTCATTGCAATTGTTTCAATTTGATTCTATATTTTTTATTTTATCTTAATTTAGTCCTTGTATTTTTATTTTGTCTCAATTTAGTCTTAATTTTTAATAAAAATATCAATTTTAATAAAAATATTTGTATATATTTATATAAAAATTAAATTTTGTTTGAATTTGGAAAGAAACAAAATTGTTTAGTTTTTAAAAAAGTTAGGACTAAATGGAAACAAAATAAAAATACAAGAACCAAAATGAAACAAAATAAAAATATACGGACCAAATTGAAACAGATGCAATAACACATGACCTGACAATGACACGTGGCATTGGTGTGCCACGTCACACTGTCATTNCCATGTGGCACAATGTCATCTTGACATGTGATAAATTCTTTTATTTAAAAAATAAATGAAAAAAATGAAAATAAAAATAATTAAGAAAATATTTAAAAAATTCAAGAAAAACACAAGCTAACACGTGACATCTCTTTAACANTATCAGTACAGAACTAATGACAAGGACCTAATATTGCTTTAATTTTACAAAAATGGGGACCCAGTTGAGACAAAAAAAAAAAAAAGAAGAGTGAGGACCCTATTTGAGAAAAGTCACCGAAAACAGGAGGGGTTATCTAAATGACTAAACCTAAATGCAATACTTAATATAACCAACTACATTACTTGGTTCTTCTATTTAAACTACTTGTAATAGGTTTTTACTTNCCACNAGCCTAATCACANCCCNATCATACCTTAATGCNATTATTGAACTTATTTGCATTAACCTATTTTTAGATTGGTTAAATCGTATCAGTCGTTTAATCAGTTAGTAACCTTGATAGCCGATCAACCTTCTTGTCCATAAATATGTCATACAATATTTGATGTTTCGTCTATTGAATTGGTGTGCTCTAACTTCCTTCGTTTCAAGTCTTGTGCACATATCCTACTCAATGTGACCGCAACACCTCACAGCTCGAGACCTTTGTAACACTCTAATTTAGGGTGTCATGAGTTATTACAAAAATTTCTTATAACACGGAAACATATTTTTTCAAAGTCTCAATATTTTAAACATGCAGAAATAACTCAAATCGTAATAGTTCCAAAAGCAATATTCAAATTACATCGTTCAAAAGAAATTAAAATAACCAAAGAAATTAAAATAAACAAAGAAATTAAAATAACTCCAAATTACATTGTTTAAAAAGTCTAAACAAAATAACTTTTAAAGAAAACCCAAATCTGTACTCGTCATCTTGCGAATCTATCATGCTTCTAGAACATCTGCAACCTCATCTGCTCACATATAATTCATTATATGATCATTGTTTAAAATGTCAAATAACAGACATAAACACAAACAAATATAGGGTAAGTTACCTTTAAAACAAACCATAACAATATAATATATTAATATCACATAAACACAACTTAATAACAACCATGCAAACCTCATTATTATCGCATTAATCACTAGTTCTTTAAACGTCAACAATGTCTCTATCGTCAATTTCTCAATTCTCAATGTCATCACGAACACCACTCACATAGGCCATCAATCTATCTCTTCATCTGCACTCTTGCTAATCACACTTCCATGGTAACCCCCATAATCATAACCATCATCATAACATCATCGGAGCATTATCATCACCTTGATCATCATCGTGAATACCACCATGAGCATCAGCATCATCATGAACTTCATCATGAAAGACTTAGTCATACTCTTGTAACCTACCTCACACACTTGTTATACTGAATAGGCCGCTCGAGTCGTCCCGCCCTCGCGACTACAAGACCTATTTCCTTGCTTTGCAAGGACTTATGAGTAAAACGTCAACATCTCGCGCACCAAGTTCTATACTCAGCAACGAGCCAAAGACCAGGAAAAACATCATTCCCCTATACAAAGAAGGTGCAACACTCAAACACCACTCTCTTTTTGCACACAAGGAAAAAAAGAGATCATATCTCGCATCGGACATAAATAGTACCAACTCAAGATTTACTAGGTACAGTAAGCAAACACGTTCTTCTCGTACACCCTCAAATGTCAAGATGCATACGCCACTAGCTTACTATCCTGCATTAGCATACATCCCAACCCTTTATATGATGATCACAGTACACCTCAAAATCTTTCTCGATGTTTAGGATCACCAGAACTAGAGCAGACGTCAACCTTTGCTTCATCTCCTCGAAACTCATCTCGCATTTGTTTGTCCAAACAAAAGACTGGTCCTTTCAAGTCAACTAAGTCAATGGTCCCACTATCTTAGAGAACCCTTTCAACAAACCTTCGATAATAACTTGTTAAACCCATGAAGCTTCTCAACTTTGTCACTATCATCAGTCGCTCCCTTTTTAACACATCTTTTATCTTTGCTGGGTCCACCGAGATTTCCTGAGCAAAAATCACATGCCTAAAGAATTGAACCTCTTCCTACCAGAACTCGCACTTAGATCTCCAAAGCAATTCTTAAATGTGCATCATGCCTATAAGACCCTAAATAAATACAATAGTTATTTTATTTTTCTCCCAAGAAAGTTAGTCCCAAATAAAGATGAATCTTATGAAACTTAATATTTCTACACTATCTGTGATGAAATTATGATTGATAATTGCATCGTATTTACTAATTTAAAGTTTAAATTAAAAATATATAAATATATATACATACATACATATATATATATATATATATATATATATATATATATATATATAT